>NC_083234.1:11244739-11382133 GCF_032191835.1 Heteronotia binoei
CAAACCCTGATTGGATGCTCATAGCTAGCCAATGAGCAGACTTGGCCTTAGTTATCTGATTGGGCTACCAGGTAACAATGGGCCAAGGGGGAGGCTCCAGGATGACCATTAATGGAAAGAATGGGCAGAAAAACTCCTGGGGTGAGGGTGACTGAAAGCTGTTAAACATGTCTAAAAGGTGACAATGGCTGGCCAAATTGTTACCTAGGTGACACCAGGTCTACACAAAGATACTTGGCTTTTAGGTGAAGATGTTGCTCCTCTGCTGGCACCATCCTTTGTTTTGGGTTCTGTGGGACCAAGGTTTAGGCAGTCTGACATGGTCCCCTTCTGGGGGGAGCTTGATTGCCCTCTACACAGGTGACATCCGCTGAGTACGTGAGCCTTTGCTGTTATGGGGTCTGGCGCTGTAGAAAGATAGTTGCTGGGGCTGTTAGCCTTTCCCTAGTGATTCTATGGTTGAGGCTGAAAACCGCTTGCTTGGACAGCTCCTGGCAGCGCAACTTCTTCCGCTACAACGGCCAAGATGGGGGGGGGGGTGGCGCAAAGCGACTGGAAACCATCTGTTCTCCTGCTTAGCACTCCTCCATAGACACAGGATGCTGCTGCAACGTTCTGGCTGTTAGTACTTATAAGTCCCTTCCAGTTTGCTAGGCAAAACCCAAAGTTTCTGGCAGATGTGTGCGAGTCTGATCTCCATGCAGCCTGGCAACCAAATGGGTGACTACGATGTTCTGCAGTTAGGGGCTTTTTGCTCACAGTGCATGCTCATGTGCTCCAGCTTGGTGACAAAACACTACACAGTATACACAGCCCTACCGAGATTGCTATTTTTGTGTTGCTTTTTTTCTCAGTGTGCATTATTAATTATTGTATTATTAATGCAGAGAACGGAACAAGATGCAGAAATATGACTGTCAGTAACCGGACAAACAGTGGATGCCCGAATTCTAGAGCTGTTGCGTCCCAAATGACAAAGGGGCCTGGAGGCATTTTAAAGATGAACAAGTTACAAATGCATTATGGCCTAAGGTTTCAGGCAGACAAAATGGAATACTTTGCACAAATGATTAAAATCTGGGATTCGCTGCCAGAAGATGTAGGGATGGCCAAAGGCACAGACAGCTTTCAAAAGGGGATTAAGACAGATTAATGGGGGGGGGGGATAGATCTACCAGTGGCTACTAGCCATGCTGACTAAAGGGAACTTCCACAATTGGGGACAGTCACCCTCTGAATATCAATGCCAGGAGGCGACGTAAGGGAGGTCTTGACCTCTGTGCCCTGTTGGTTCCCCAGAGGAATCGGTTGGCCACTGCGTGAGACAGGATGCTGGACTAGATGGACCACTAGATCCAGCAGGGCTCTTCTAATGTTCTTAGGAAGGCCTTGGCCTCTATGCCCTATTGTTGGCCCTCCAGAGGACCTAGTTGGCTACTGTGTGAGACAGGATGCTGGACTACATGGACCACTGGTCTGATCCAGCAGAGCTCTTCTGATGTTCTTAGGAAGGCCTTGGCCTCTATGCCCTATTGTTGGCCCTCCAGAGGACCTAGTTGGCTACTGTGTGAGACAGGATGCTGGACTACATGGACCACTGGTCTGATCCAGCAGAGCTCTTCTGATGTTCTTAGGAAGGCCTTGGCCTCTATGCCCTATTGTTGGCCCTCCAGAGGACCTAGTTGGCTACTGTGTGAGACAGGATGCTGGACTACATGGACCACTGGTCTGATCCAGCAGAGCTCTTCTGATGTTCTTAGGAAGGCCTTGGCCTCTATGTCCTGTTGTTGGCCCTCCAGAGGAACTGGTTGGCTACTGTGTGAGACAGGATGCTGGACTAGATGGACCACTGGTCTGATGCTGGATCTTCTGATGTTCTTAGGAAGGCCTCGGCCTCTATGCCCTGCTGTTGGTCCTCCAGAGGACCTAGTTGGCTACTGTGTGAGACAGGATGCTGGACTAGATGGACCACTGGTCTGATCCAGCAGGGCTCTTCTGGTGTTTTTAGGAAGGCCTTGGCCTCTATGTCCTGTTGTTGGCCCTCCAGAGGAACTGGTTGGCTACTGTGTGAGACATGATGCTGGATTAGATGGACCACTGGTCTGATCCAGCAGGGTTCTCCTTATGTTCTTATGTTTTGTGTTGTTTAAAAAAATAGAGTCAAATTTCCATGCCTCTAACCAAGGGGGAGGGTCTAGCTCATGGAAAGTTATGCCATATTTATTCATTTTTGGGTGCTCATTTCTTTGTAATTTTGGAAATTCTGGTGCTCTGTGCAATGACTGAAAATGAGAAATTAACTCTGGAAGATCCGTGATGCACAGCCTGCACTCTGGAATGAAAGCCAGGTAGGTTGGAACTCCAAGACGAGGACAAAGACACATTCAGAAATGTCTCTGGACTGGCTCCCACAATGGCTACAGGCACATTTCCGGGGAAGGGCCATATAATACAGTGGGTTCAATGCAAGGAAGGAGCTCATAGCTCTTTTATTCTGTACACCATATATGGCTGCACTCTAAGACTGAGGAACAGGGCCAATGGGCCAACTTATATACACGTCAAGGTTCCTACGCTAGCATGCCATTGGCTCATTCAAAGCAGCAAGGAGCCCGTGATTGGAGCAGGGCTACAGGTATTTGGATCCTGCTGCCTATTGTTCCTGAGTCCTCAAGCTCAGTCCTTATGGCTCCAATGAGCCAGGCAGGAGCACCCATAATAGTCTTCATTTTGGTCCGCATACACAACAGGTCAGATGGTGGGAAGAGAGAGTGGAGCAGGGCTTTTTTTTTTGAGCAGGAACACAGTTCCGGCTGGCTTGGCGTATTAGGTGTGGCCTACTATGCAAGTGAGCTCCTGCTGGGCCTTTTCTTTAAAAAGCCCTGTGTGGGACTATGGTGCTGTCAGGGGGTGTGGCCTAATATGCAAATGATTCCTGCTGGGCTTTTTCTACACCCCCCCCCCTCCCAAAAAAAAGCCCTGGTCTGGAGTATGGCACCGCAAACAGCAACTCCAGTTCTGAATCAAGTGGCACCTTTAAGACCAACCAATTTTTATTTAGAACGTCAGCTTTCGTGTGCTCTTAAGCACGTTTCATCAGATGAGGAATCCAGCACAGGGAGCAAAGCCATACATAGCTGAGCAGAGCCATACATAGCTGGAAGGCAGTGGCCCAGAAGGCAGCATGGTACAGAATGGTCTGAAGCAGGTGAACAAAGTAGGAGTCAAGTGGCACCTTTAGGACCAGCCAAGTTTTATTTAGAACATAAGCTCTCGTGTGCTCTTAAGCACGTTTCATCAGATGAGGAATCCAGCACAGGGAGCAAAGCCATACATAGCTGAGCAGAGCCATACATAGCTGGAAGGCAGTGGCCCAGAAGGCAGCATGGTACAGAATGGTCTGAAGCAGGTGAACAAAGCAGGAGTCAAGTGGCACCTTTAAGACCAACCAAGTTTTATTCAGAACGTCAGCTTTCGTGTGCTCTTAAGCACATTTCATCAGACGAGGAATCCAGCAAAGCCATGCATAGCTGAGCAGAGCCATAAAGAGCTGGTAAACCATATGGCTCTGCTCAGCTATGTATGGCTTTGCTCCCCGTGCTGGATTCCTCGGCTGATGAAGTGTGCTTAAGGGCACACGAAAGCTGAAAGCTGACGTTCTAAATAAAAATGGATTGGTCTTAAAGGTGCCACTCGACTCCTGCTTTGTTCAGCTGCTTCAGACCAACCCGGCTGCCGGCTTGGATCTATCCAGTTCTGAATGTCATCCTTACCTTCCCACCGAAGAATTTAATTAGGCTTCTATAAAGCAGTTGTTAGATTTAGGAGGAGAACCTTTTTAGCTCCCCTGCAGGGAGCTGCTCATGAATATTGATAAGAGAGGGGGGTGGGGGGAGACTCCCGACTGGAGAAAGGCCTCAAGTTCTCTGCCTTTTCCTGTTGTTGCCTTCCCCTGTCTCTTTGCGCAGACTTCCCAGGATCTTCCTGAGAGCTATTATGACTCCATAGGGGATGCCTCCATAAATTACAGACCGAATCTAGGCAGAAACTTCGCCGCCCCCCCCCCCCTTGCAGTGGAGTCTGACTGAAGCAGTGCCCTGCAGGGAGAAAAAAGCTTTCTCTCTTCTGTCACCTGCACGAAGTCAGGCCAAGAGGTGTGGGCGGCCGCACCTGCAAGAAGGCTTGTCAAAGCGCTGTGCAAAGGCGGGATGCAGGAAAGGAGACTCTTGACTGCACAAGAAAACTTGCGGGGTGGCAGCGAGAAGCTCCCTTGGGTCTTTTTTGCTCATCTTCTTGCTTAAAAAAAAAAAAAAGCCGGAATGGGTTGAGAAAGGCTTGCCATGTGCAGAGATTGCAGGAGGAACTGAAAGCCGGGAGCACGGCTGGAGGTGGGGAAACGCAATCGCTGCACGTAGGCACACCCACCCACACGTACACCCCCACCCACACCATTTAGATTGATTACTCCTGGGATTATAGGCCTGCCCTGGGATGGAGCTGAGCCACTGGACTACATCCTAACAAACTGGAAGAACTTGATTCCCCACTCTTCCACGTGCAGCTCTTGAGTGACCTTGGGTCAGTCGCATTCTTGTAGTCACATTCTACTCTGAAGAGTAGTCCTCTGAGAGGGCAGGGTATAAACCCAGTCTCCTCATCGTCCTCTTCCTCTATGAATCTAAATACATAGGCGCAAATAAAGGACTAGGCTACAACCTTTCTACCTAGATCAGGGGTGAAATTCTAGCAGGAGGTCCTTTGCATATTAGGCCACACAACCGTGATGTAGCCAATCCTCCAAGAGCTTACAGTAAGCCCTGTACGAAGAGCCCTGTAAGGAATTCTAGCAGAAGCTCCTTTGCATATTAGGCCACACACCCCTGATGTAGCCAATCCTCCTGGCGCTTACAGTAGGCCCTGTGAGAAGACCCCTGTAAGGAATTCTAGCAGGACCTCCTTTGCATATTAGGCCACACACCCCTGATGTAGCCAATCCTCCTGGAGCTTCCAGTAGGCCCTGTACGAAGAGCCCTGTAAGGAATTCTAGCAGGACCTCCTTTGCATATTAGGCCACACACCCCTGATGTAGCCAATCCTCCTGGAGCTTCCAGTAGGCCCTGTACGAAGAGCCCTGTAAGGAATTCTAGCAGGACCTCCTTTGCATATTAGGCCACACACCCCTGATGTAGCCAATCCTCCTGGCGCTTACAGTAGGCCCTGTGAGAAGACCCCTGTAAGGAATTCTAGCAGGACCTCCTTTGCATATTAGGCCACTCACCCCTGATGTAGCCAATCCTCCTGGAGCTTCCAGTAGACCCTGTACTAAGAGCCCTGTAAGGAATTCTAGCAGGACCTCCTTTGCGTATTAGGCACACACCCCTGATGTAGCCAATCCTCCTGGCGCTTACAGTAGGCACTGTATGAAGAGCCCTGTAAGGAATTCTAGCAGGACCTCCTTTGCATATTAGGCCACACAACCGTGATGTAGCCAATCCTCCAAGAGCTTACAGTAGGTGTCAGGCAATGTAACTTTCCCTGTAATAAAATGCTTAGCTTAATAACTGCCATCTCGAACCACTGTTACTAACCCCGAGAAAGACCTTGCATATCAAAGTGGACTGTTGTAGATTGTTGCCAGTGCTTGATGCGAACCTTTCGCCCTAATACTAACAAAGGCAAGAATTCCCCTCTGAAGATAAAGTGCCTCCGGGGACGAGCCTCTTGGCCATCCCAGGAAGACAAACCGTAGGAATAAGATAAGAGAAAGGGACCCTGTGAATCTTCACACTTTAGCTCAGCAATGTTTAGAACTGTGGCTTTGTTTAGAAACCTTTGATGTAGTCCCCTTACGTATGCTCTGCACTGTTATATGGTATCAGTCCCAATTTCTTCGTTCTAATGCATATGGATTATCAAATAAAGCCTAACTTTGCAACGTTTCAAGGACTGGTTGATTTGAAATCTCATTGCCTGACAGTAGGTCCTCTAAGAAGGGCCCTGTAAGCTCTTGGAGGATTGTCTACATCAGGGGGTGTGGCCTAATATGCAAAGGAGCTCCTGCTAGCATTCCACCCCTGCCCTAGATTATTATTTTTCTCATTTGTAGGGGCTGTTTTAGACAATTCTAATAATAAACTCACAGCCAAAATATGGTGACCCCCCCCCCAGGAGTTTTAAAGAAGAAAAGACCAGAGCTGGTTTGTCGTTGCTTTCCTCTGTGGGACAAACCTTGTTTTCCTTGGAAGGCTTCCATCCAAATACTAACCATGGCTGTTATTAGAGAGCCAGTTTGGTGCAGTGGTTAAGTGCGTGGACTCTTATCTGGGAGAACTGGGTTTGATTCCCCACTCCTCCACTTGCAGCTGCTGGAATGGCCTTGAGTCAGCCATAGCTCTCACAGGAGTTGTCCTTGAAAGAGCAGCTGCCTGTGAGAGCCCTCTCAGCCCCACCCACTTCACAGGGTGTCTGTTGTGGGGGAAGGAGATAAAAGAGCTTGCAAGCCACTCTGAGTCTCTGATTCAGAGAGAAGGGCGGGGTATAGATCTGCAATTCTTCTTCTTCTTCTATATAGGAGGCCTCAGATTCAGCAGGAGTGCACAGGAGCACAGCTCCTGAACTTTTCTGAGGGTTCCCCCTCTTCCTCCCCACCTACCTTGTCCATTGAATAGTAGGTGCAGCTGCATAACAATCCCTGGATTAGGAGAGCGGGCAGCCAGCCAGCCACCAGGAGCTTTGCCACGCCCCCAGCAGCCCTATAAAACCCCTGGAGAAGCCCGCCCTACCCTTTCTCCACTTCTTATGTGATTTTGGGTGGCGGGTGACTTGCTGGCCTTTTAATGGGGGGGTGGGGAGTACGGATCTCTAGCCAGCCCAAACAGGCCTTGCTTGCCCGGGGCTCTCCTGTCTTGGATTGGGTTGCTTTTGGCTGGTGGAGGGGTGGGATATGCTAATGCGTTATGGTAATGAGCTCCACCACCTATTTTTCTACAAAGTGACCCCTGTATAGAAGAACATTAAAACGGCGACCCTCCCCACTTGAGACTCAAAGGGGTAAAGCATAATGCACCCTCTCAGGATTTTATCACCCTTTTGGGTCTGTGTAGATCAAGCTCTGGTTTATAGAAGCAAGATGGCTTCGCCAGGTTTCCTTCCAGCCATTCCCTATTCTTTCCAAAAGTGACCAACTGTATTTGAGGAGTGGTTTATTGTGGTGCAGAGCGGTCAGCTGCAGTACTGCAAACCAAGCTCTGCTCATGACCTGAATTCGATCCCGGCGGAAGCTGGGTTCGGGTAGCCATCTCAAGGTTGACTCAGCCTTCCATCCTTCCAAGGTTGGCAAAATGAGTCCCCAGCTTGCTGGGGGTCAAGCGTAGATGACTGGGGAAGGCCATGGCAAACCGCCCTGTAAAAAGTCTGTCAAGAAAATGTCATGATGCGATGTCACCCCATGGGTTGGTGACAACTCAGTGCTCCTGCAGGGTGACAGTCGCACCTTTACTTATGTGTGTGTGTTTTTAAAAAATGGTGTGTTCACACACACAAATACAAAATCATCTATCAGGACTTGACGCCGCTTCAGTCCATCCTGAATGGACATCTTGAGAGCAATGGATCCCCATCCAGCTCCGGGTAATGGAGGGAACTTCAGGGAGACCACCCAACAAGACGCATTGGCGCTGCTAGGCTAGGGCAAGCCGTGCAATATTCTTTGAGCCTTTAGAAGACCTTCTGAGTCACCCTCGCTTTTTAGTGTGAGCACCCAAGGGAAGTGTGAAGATCGCCTATAGACCAACCTGACCTAGGTCCACCACAACACGGGAGGCGAGCGGCTACCGGCTGTGTTTCCTCCACGGGTTTTCTTCATCCTTCCTTTCTTTCCCCCTCCCAAGTCTGTCTATCTCTGCCATCTAAACTGCTTCTCTCTTCCACCTTTCACAAGCACAGACTTCCTATCTTAATAAATCTCCTGGCCCTGAGCGTCGAGCTTTACATCGCCTTCTCTCTGAAAGAGCGTCTGTTCTTCTCAAACTCGGTGCCTATCACAAAGAGACCCTTTGATATACGCTGCAGTCAAATAGCATTGCTGTCTCCCTTTTGCCTCTCTTTTTGTCTTGTTCCTTCTCCAAAGCAGGCACCGGCACCAGGATAGGCCTCCAACCTTTTGGGGGGAAAGAAAACCCTGATGTTTAACGATTTGTGGAGATCTGAAGCTTCATTTGGTTTTGTTCCCAATAGTATTATCTCTGCAGAAAAAGGCCTTTTGAAAAGATCACTTTTGACCAGGCTCCTTCCATCAGCAAGGAAAAGGCAGGAGGGAGCAAAATTCTTCTAGGAACTCGGAAAGGGAACACACGGTGGAATGAAGCAAACGTCTGGACCACAGAGGGAGATGGTGCTCCAACGAGGAAATGGTGGCAAGAGGCGAGTGCTAATAATCTACTGGGTCCAATGCAAGAACATCTCCTGCCCAATCACGCTTTCTCTGAAATGCAAAGGAAATTGGTGGGGCACTTTGCCGATGACAGAGTACAATAAATGTTGACAGCCCATCACCCTGTTTTGCTAGGTCCGGATGTGAGCAAAATGTTCCCCTTCTGAGAAACCGTCATTTCATTCAAAAGGCCGATCGCCCTGGCACAAGCGGGCCCGAATGAGCTCTGCAAATTCCTGTTAATAGACAAGAATAGTCAGGTGATCCAGAAGCATTGCGATTCCTGACTGCTGTTTTTGATGGATTTGCTAGACTTAAGACAGGAGCATGAGATACAGGTCCAGGTGGGAGACCTTGACATTTAGCAACTTCTGACAACCAAACGATGGAGCACTGAAGCTTTGCGGAATTCTCTCCCCTCCCACCTGCAGGGCTGCTCGAAGACAGCCACAGGAGAGGAGGGGAAATAGGTATTATGATTGTCGCTGTCATCTTTCCTTCCTGGGGGCTATAGTGGCCAGGCTGGCAACTCTGTGTGTGTGTGTCTATGTGTGCACATGTGTGTAGGCAGGGCTTTTTTTGTGTTTCAAACAGTTTTATTAGTAACATATGGTCATAAATTTCAATTTCTTACATCATTAATAATTTCTTTTTTATCTATTGCATATATTACTTTCTACCCACCCCTCCCCCTGTTACTTGACCCCCGCTAGTGTTATATACTTAAAATCTTAATATTAAGGGTACCCTTAATTAATAAGAACCAAAATTAATATCCTCCTCCCTCTTGTGCTTAGTCATTATCAAAAATTGTCCAATGTCCTTTTATTTTCCACTCTTTTTCTACGTATCTTCTGAACTTTTCCCACTCCATCGTAAATACTTCTAAATCGTAGTCTCTTAAGGTTCTTGTTAACTTGTCCGTTTCACTCCATGCCATAACTTTTACAATCCAATCCCATTTCTCTGGTATTTTTTTCTTGCTTCCACAACTGCGCATACAATGTCCTAGCAGCTGAGAGCAAGTACCAGATTAAAGTTCTATCTTCTTTTGGGAATTTTTCCATTTGTAATCCCAACAGAAAAGTCTCTGCAACTTTGTTAAATTCGTATCCCAAGATCCTAGAAATCTCTTGTTGAATCATCTGCCAATACTTTTTCGCTCTTTCACAAGTCCACCACATATGGTAGAAAGATAGATGTTTTTTACATTTCCAACATCTATTTGGCATCTTATTGTTCATCTTTGCCAACTTTTTAGGAGTCATATACCATCTGTACATCTTCTTAAAACAATTTTCTTTAATACTCTGACATGTTGAGAGTTTCATAGAGTTCTTCCACAAATATTCCCATGTGTCCATCTGTATTTCTTTATTTACATTAATTGCCCACTTAATCATTTGAGATTTCACTACTTCATCTTCCGTAGACCTAGGCAGGGCTTTTTTTTGTAGCAGGAACTCCTTTGCATACTTGGCCACACCCTCCTGATGTAGCCAATCCTCCAGGGCTCTTCTTACAGTGCCTACCATAAGCTCT
The DNA here is from genome assembly GCF_032191835.1 of Heteronotia binoei. Lineage (NCBI taxonomy): Eukaryota > Metazoa > Chordata > Lepidosauria > Squamata > Gekkonidae > Heteronotia > Heteronotia binoei. The sequence goes on from NC_083234.1 coordinate 11,254,713, forward strand.
CGGAGGATTGGCTACATCAGGAGGGTGTGGCCTAATATACAAAGGAGTTCCTGCTACGAAAAAAAAAGCCCTGTGTGTAGGGATATTTCCAACTGGACAAATGGACTGGGAGGAAGAGTTAAGCACAACTTCTCTGGCAGCATGGCCCTAGTGTGTTTCACTTCCCTTTCCTCTTGTCACAGCTAAAGGATATACCTGGAGGCTGAATGGTGACTCTGCCGTGTCAGCTGTAGTTTGACCTTTAGAGCTGGGTCCAGACCTGCATTTTGAGCTGGTAGGCGGACGGGATGCGGGCGGAGCAAAAAAGCGCAACAAAACGGGCGCATCCGCCTCCCCTCCCGCTCCCGCTCCCGGGCCGTCCCAGTCGCACCAAAAAAAGCCACCACTTTTAAGGTGGTAGCTTTTTGTGGTATAACTGGGATGGCTCTCGGACAGGTTGGGGGGAGGAGTGGGATGGGAGGTGGACGCATACGTTTGGCCGTGCTGTTTTGCTCCATCTGTATCCCGTCCGTCCGCTGGCTCAAAACGCCCACATCACCCACGGCCTCATTTGGAGTACTGTGTAGAATCCTGGTCACCACACCTCCCCAAAAGATATTATGACTTTGGGAAAAGTGCAGAAAAGGGCAACTAGACACAGCCTCGGCTCCGTATTTTCCTTGTGCCAGATGCCGAAGTGTAGAACTGGTCCAGCAGGGCAGAGCAGTTGAAGACAAGGCAATGGCTGCAGTTGCCTAGTGGGAGGATCAGAGGGAAACAGCAGGTGAACGGGACAAGACATGAGCAGTGCTGGGGGTGTCGCAGGATCTGTAGGGACGATCTCAATTTCCCCCACTCCGGCTATTCTGATCCAGAGCTGCGGGGTTGACCTCTTCAGTGTAGAGTTGCCAAACTTCCAGTAGGGCCTGGAGACCTCCCAGAATTACAACGGATCTCCAGAGATCAGTTCCCCTGGAGAAAATGACCACTTTGAAGGCATGCTAGCCTGTTTTCCCAGTTCAAACCCTACCTCCAAATTGTCAGGAATTTCCCAAACTGGAGTTGGCGAGCCTAATTCAGTGGAGTTTCTTGCATGGGTAACTGATAGGTTTAGTGCCATAGCATCCAGCAAGCAGTGTGTTACCCAGAGTATCCAGCTGGTGTTACTCGGATACGATTCCTAATCCCTGCTGACCAGCTCAGAGACTTGGATTTTGGTTTCTCAGAGGGAGGAGGAGGAGGAGGAAGAGGAGGTTGGATTTATCCCCCACTCTTCACTCGGAGTCTCTTACAATCTCCTTCCCTTCCTCTCCCCAGAATAGACACCCTGTGAGTTAGGTGGGGTTGAGAGAGCTCTGATTGAGAACTGCTCTTGAGAGAACAGCACTGTGAGAACTGTGGCTCACCCAAGGTCACCCTGGTAACTTCATGGGGTGGAGGAGTGTGGAATCAAATACAGTTCTACCAGTCCATGCTCCTAACCACTGCAACAAACTGGCTCTCTGAGCCTGAGGAGCAGGAATGCACAAGAACACAGTTCTGGATGACTTGGTGTCAGAGGTTGTGGCCTGATATGCAAATGAGACCCTGCTGGGCTTTTTCTACCCCAAAAAAGCACTGTGCAAAACAATAGAACAAAGCAGGAGTCAAGGTGCGACTTTAAGTCCAACAAAGTTTTATTCAGAATGGAAACTTTTGTGTGCTCTAAGCACGCTTCCATCAGACAAGGAGACTGCCTGGTTCCTTGTCTGATGAAGTGTGCTTAGAGCACACAAAAGCTTCCATTCTGAATAAAACTTGGTTGGCCTTAAAGGTGATACTTGGCTCCTGCTTTGTTCTGCTTCAGACCAACACCGCTGCCCATCTGGATCTATGTGCAAAAACAATGGTGATGTCAGGGGGCGTGGCCTACTATGTAAATAGGGTGTGGCCTAATATGCAAATGAGTTCCTGCTGGGGCTTTTTCCTACAAGCAAAAGCCCCGCGCTGAGGAGTATTGGTAGGAGCAGGGAGAGCTCACATGGCCGAGGCGCTCACTGACGGGAGCCAGCGGTACCAGAGGTCGAGGACATCCTGTCAGAGTCTGCCTCAGCACCAGCTCTTGTGGAGTCCCCAGGATTGGGCAGGGCAGGAAGCTGGGCCCATAGCTCCCCTCTCACTCTGCAAGTACAACAGCAGACGTGCTTGACAAGCCTCCCACTACAGAGCTGCAGAATGAGAACAATAATCCTCTGTGGGATTCTGGCCCAAGCACAGGACAGCCCAGCAGCTCCATGCTGGCCAGCAGGGCAGCTAAGCCTGATCACTTCCCAGCCTATTGAAGCCCAGGCTTGGGAGAGCTGCCTTGTTGGAACAACCGGTCTGCTGGGTGTGAGCCTGTTCCGGCTGGAGCTCTTCACCGCTGGCTCCCGTTGACATCCAGTCTTTCTTATCCGAGCCTGTGGATGTGAGCACTTGAGGGGACCTGACTGGCCACGCTTGCCGATTACGCAACATGACAATGCGAGTGAATGGAAGGTAGCGATGCAACTCTGGGCACAGCTCCCATATCGAGGCAAATGGGATCCCCCTTCCCACCTCATCAGGTGTCCGCTCATGTCACTCATGACCTCATTTGGAGTACTGTGTACAATTCTGGTCACCACACCTCAAAAAAAAAGGCTATTCTAGCACTGGGGAAAGTGCAGAAAAGGGCAACTAGAATGATTAAAGAAGAAGAAGACTGCAGATTTATACCCCGCCCTTCTTTCTGAATCAGAGACTCAGAGCAGTTTACAATCTTCTATATCGTCTCCCCCCACAACAGACACCCTGTGAAGTGGTTGGGGCAGAGAGGGCTCTCACAGCAGCTGCCGTTTCAAGGACAACTCCTGAGATAGCTATGGCTGGCCCAAGGCCATTCCAGCAACTGCAAGTGGACGAGTGGGGAATGAAATACAGTTCTCCCAGATAGGAGTCCGCACACTTAACCGCTACACCAAACTCTCAAGAGTTGGAAAGTTGGAACACTTTCCCTATGAAGAAAGGTTAAAATGCTTGGGGCTCTTTAGCTTGGGGAAACATTGACTGAGGGGTGACATGATAGAGGTTTACAAGATTATGCATGGAGAAGAGAAGGTAGAGAAAGAAGTACTTTTCTTCCTTTCTCACAACACAACTCATGGACACTCAGTAAAATTGCTGAGCAGTCGGATTAGAACAGATAGAAGGAAGTAATTCTTCACCCAAAGGGTGATTAACACATGGAATTTACTGCCACAGGAGGTGGTGGCAGCTACATGCATAGATGGCTTCAAGAGGGGTTTGGATCAACACCTGGAGCAGAGGTCTATCAGTGGCTATTAGCTACAGGGTATAGATAGATCTCTCTGTCTGGGGCAGTGATGCTTTGTATTCTTGGTGCTTTGGGTCAAGGCAACAGTGTCTTCTACTGTCCACCAGGAGGTCCACCAGAGGGGCTTCTACTGTCCTGGCCCCTCTGGCGGACCTCCTGATGGCTCTTGCGTTTTGGCCACTGTGGGACACAGAGTGTCAGATTGGATGGGCCATTGGCCTGATCCAACATGGCTTCTCTTATGTTCTTCTGTGACACAGAGTGTTGGACTGGATGGGCCACGGCCTGATCTAACATGGCTTCTCTTATGTGACACAGAGTGTTGGACTGGATGGGCCATTGGCCTGATCCAACATGGCTTCTCTTATGTTCTTCTGTGACACAGAGTGTTGGACTGGATGGGCCACTGGCCTGATCCAACATGGCTTCTCTTATGTGACACAGAGTGTTGGACTGGATGGGCCATTGGCCTGATCCAACATGGCTTCTCTTATGTTCTTATGTGACACAGAGTGTTGGACTGGATGGGCCATTGGCCTGATCCAACAGGGCTTCTCTTATGTTCTTATGTGACACAGTGTTGGACTGGATGGGCCACTGGCCTGATCCAACATGGCTTCTCTTATGTTCTTATGTGACACAGAGTATTGGACTGGATGGGCCATTGGCCTGATTCAACATGGCTTCTCTTGTGTTCTTATGTGACACAGAGTGTTGGACTGGATGGGCCATTGGCCTGATCCAACATGGCTTCTCTTATGTTCTTCTGTGACACAGAGTGTTGGACTGGATGGGCCATTGGCCTGATCCAACACGGCTTCTCTTATGTTCTTCTGTGACACAGAGTGTTGGAATGGATGGGCCACTGGCCTGATCCAACATGGCTTTTCTTATGTTCTTATGTGACACAGAGTGTTGGACTGGATGGGCCATTGGCCTGATCCAACATGGCTTCTCTTATGTTCTTATGTGACACAGATTGTTGGACTGGATGGGCCACTGGCCTGATCCAACATGGCTTTTCTTATGTTCTTATGTGACACAGAGTGTTGGACTGGATGGGCCATTGGCCTGATCCAACATGGCTTCTCTTATGTTCTTATGTGACACAGAGTGCTGGACTGGATGGGCCACTGGCCTGATCCAACATGGCTTTTCTTATGTTCTTATGTGGCACAGAGTGTTGGACTGGATGGGCCACTGGCCTGATCCAACATGGCTTCTCTTGTGTTCTTATGTGACACAGAGTGTTGGACTGGATGGGCCATTGGCCTGATCCAACATGGCTTCTCTTGTGTTCTTATGTGACACAGAGTGTTGGACTGGATGGGCCACTGGCCTGATCCAACATGGCTTCTCTTGTGTTCTTATGTGACACAGAGTGTTGGACTGGATGGGCCACTGGCCTGATCCAACATGGCTTCTCTTGTGTTCTTATGTGACACAGAGTGTTGGACTGGATGGGCCATTGGCCTGATCCAACATGGCTTCTCTTGTGTTCTTATGTCACAGTGAGCAGAACTTCAGCTTCAGCCCCACTGACGGCGCAAAACGGTTGACTCACATTCGCCACTCAAGGGCGAATGTGAGGAAATGGATTATTTGGCTGATTCCATCATCCCTGCAGGCCTGTCAGTTAATGGGGTTCTACCGCATTAAGTTTTATTAATGAGTAAATGTGCAATGAAACCCTAACCAATGAGAAAATCATACATTTCCCGGCTTACAGACAAAGCGAACCACCTCTGTGGTGTTTGCAAACGCAGTCCTAATTTCAAGGCAGAGGCTGAATATCGGATTAGCTTTCAATTTAGCTGCACGGGTAGAAAACAGCCTCTTAAGGTTTCCTTGTAAAATCCCTGAATGCAACACTTGCATTAATCCCAGAGCCAACAGCTTGATGGTTATTTCCATCAGAATCTGGGAGCCTCACTCAAATGATAGTCATAGGTCAGCCTTCCCTAATGTTTTCCCCATTGCTCTTTTTTGTATTTTGGAAACCAAGATCTGACCCTGGAAATGGGCTCTTCCGTGTCATACACTGTTTGGTATTTTTTTCTCCATTGCATTTAGGGGTGGCCAACGGTAGCTCTCCAGATGTTTTTTGCCTACCACTCCCATCAGCCCCAGCCAGCATGGCCAATGGCTGCGGCTGATGGGAGTTGTAGGCAAAAAAACATCTGGAGAGCTACCGTTGGTCACCCCTGGCATATGCATGTTGACAGGGGTCATTTTGTAGAAAAACAGGTGGTGGAGCTCATCCAGGGAGTGTTATGCAGCTGCAACTACTATTCAATGGACAAGGTGGGAAGGAGGAGGTGGAACTCTCAGAAAGGTTCAGGAGCTGCACTCCTGTGAGCTCCCACTGAATCCGAGGCCTGCATGTTGAGCTTGTTAAACAGGGGTGTCAAACTCATTTGTTATGAGGGCTGGATCTGACATAGATGAGACCTTGTTTGGCCAGCTGTGTCGGGTCAGGCCATGTATGTTCCTATTTAAGATTAGGTAACAAAGGACACAGACAAACACAATTCAATATTTTTTTAAAAACCCTTTATATTAAAACATGCTTAAAACATTAGTACTCGTTGGTCTGAAAGGTGCTTTCTTTGTATTTCTTTCATGAGATCCAGGGAACTGGGCAAAAGAAGCTCTGGCACTTTCCTTCCTTCCCCAGGGGGGCAGGAAGGGAAGGAGCCTCAGCCAATAGAATCATAGATGACCTTCAGGGTCATCTAGTCCAACTCCCTGCACAATGCAGGAAACTCACAAATACCTCCCCCTAAATTCACAGGATCTTCATTGCTGTCAGATGGCCATCTAGCCTCTGTTTAAAAACCTCCAAGGAAGGAGAGCCCACCACCTCCCGAGGAAGCCTGTTCCACTGAGGAACCGCTCTCACGGTCAGGAAGTTATTACTAATAGAATCCTGGAGTTGGAAGGAACCTCCAGGGTCATCTAGTCCAACCTCCTGCACAATGCAGGAAACTCACAAATGCCTCCCCCTAAATTCACAGGATCTTCATTGCTGTCAGATGGCCATCTAGCTTCTGTTTAAAAACCTCCAAGGAAGGAGAGCCCACCATCTCCCGAGGAAGCCTGTTCCGCTGAGGGACCTCTCTAACGGTCAGGAAGTTCTTCCTAATGTTGAAGGAAGAAAGGCTTGGCTCAATAGCTCTGCTGAGCTTGGCAAAGCAGCCTCTGCCTTTTCCCCTTCCTCCCCAAGGGAGGAGCCTCAGTCAATGGAGAAAACAGAGGTTTTGCTCCGTAGCTCCTGTGCAGTTGAACAAGCCTTGCAAAACAAGCTGTGATGCAGAAGGGAGCAAGAGACAGAGAAAAGGAAGCAGATGACAGCCAATTTGGTGTAGTGGTTAAGTGGAGAGCCAGTTTGGTGTAGTGGTTAAGTGTGCGGACTCTTATCTGGGAGAACCGGGTTTGATTCCCCACTCCTCCACTTGCACCTGCTAGCATGGCCTTGAGTCAGCCATAGCTCTGGCAGAGGTTGTCCTTCAAAGGGCAGCTGTTGTGAGAGCCCTCTCCAGCCCCACCCACCTCACAGGGTGTCTATTGTGGGGGAGGAAGATAAAGGAGATTGTGAGCCACTCTGAGACTCTTTGGAGTGGAGGGCGGGATATAAATCCAATATCTTCTTCTTCTTCAATTGCTCAGGGGCCTGATAGGAGCCCTCTGGAGGCCTGATTAGTCCCCCGGGCCGCATGTTTGACATCCCTGAGTAAAACATCCTGGTGGTTACTAGAGTGACTCTCTTAGCATCTTAGGGGAACATAGAGGGATGAATGGAGGAGGGGAGGGTGGTCAAAAGCTGGAAAGTAACCTCATATGAAAAGGTTGTGGTTGTCAGAATGCCACTTACTTGGGGTTCATAGTGGGGGCAGCTTCACCCTTTGTGCAATGTTTGTGGGTTTGCAGTATGCATTTGATACAGTTTCCTCCATTCTTCTGCTTCAGGGGTGGGGAAAAAATATAATGCCCAGGGGTGTGTCCTAGCATTCTAGTAGCCAAAGCCATTCCATCTTCATCATCCCCGGGGCATTCTCGCATTGGTTGGGCAGAGCCGACACCATGAAAACCCATCCCATTGACATTAAAGGCAGCCTTTTACGTAGATCCTTCTAAACACCTCCATAATTACACAGACTCTCCCTTAGCCGCTAGAGGCTTAATGCTTTCTTGTTGCCTTCCACGTCAATATGGTCAGCTGTATCCATGCAGGAGGTAAGTCCCTGAGGAAGGAGCAGCGCAGATTCATTGAAGGTAGACAGGTTCAACAAACTTGGCTGAAGTTTGGCCAGAAACAACAGGAGGAGGCAGGGAAGATAGAGCGCCAAAGAGAGATTGGCTGTTCCCTTCCAAGATGGCCAGTCTCTGTTGACAGCCACCTACCCACAGCTAAGCCCCCACCAGATGTATGCCATAACTAATAATAATAATCAAAGATTTCAGGTTTTCACGGCTGGTAACATCATTAAGGTTTGTAGAATCTTTCGGGATCAAGTGCCGTGTTCTACTGGAGAAAGTTTTCCTTCCAGACGTTTCGTTCTCAGCTGCGGAGAACGCTGCAACGCCACTGAGGATGTTCTCCGCAGCTGAGAACAAAACGTCTGGAAGGAAAACTTTCTCCAGTAGAACACGGCACTTGATCCCAAAAGATTCTACAAACCCTAATAATAATAATAACATTTTATTTATATCCCGCCCTCCCTGCCGAAGCAGGCTCAGGGCAGCTAACAACCTCTTAATCCATACAATAAATTATACAATGAATTTTAAAAACACATTCACCAAAAAACATTCCAATTTTACAATTAACATTTCTTGCGCTATTCTGTTAGATGTAAATATTATGTCAGAGACGCTTGAGGCGAATCCAACAGTGGTTCGGTTAGGTAAAGGCCATCCCTAAAAAGGATGGTCTTGCAGGCCCTGCGGAACTGTTCAAGGCTCCGCAGGGCCCACACTTCTTCTGGGAGCTGGTCCCATAGGTGTGGAGCTGCAATGGAGAAGGCCCGTGTGCGAGTGTTCTTTAATTTTGCCTCCTTCAGCCCGGGGATAGTCAGTTGGTTCTTCCCCACTGACCTCAGTGCTCTCTGGGGTTCATATGGGGAGAGACGGTCCTTCAGGTAGGCAGGTTCTCGACCATATTGGGCTTTAAAGGTGATAACCAGCACTTTGTAACGAACCCGGTATACAACTGGCAGCCAGTGCAGTCCAAGCAGGCCCGGCTGTATGTGTTCCCACTTCGGGAGCCCTAATAACAACCTAGCCGCCACGTTCTGCACCAGCTGCAGCTTCCGGGTTCGGCACAGAGGCAGCCCCATGTAGAGGGCATTACAGTAGTCCAATCTTGAAGTGACCGTTGCATGGATCACTGTTGCTAGGTCCCGGCGCTCTAGGAAGGGGGCCAACTGCCTTGCCCGCTTCAGATGAAAAAACGACGACTTGGCAGTGGCTATCTGGGCCTCCATTGATAATGTAGGCTCCAGTAGAACTCCCAAGCTCCTGACTTGGTGCGCCACTTTCAGCGGCACACCATCAAAAACTGGGAGAGGAATTTCTCCTCCCAGAGCGCCGCGACCCACGCAAAGGACCTCTGTCTTCATCGGGTTCAACTTCAACCCACTCAGCCTAAGCCAACCTGCCACAGCCTGCAATGCCAGGTCCAGATTCCCTGGGACGCAGTCAGGCCGGCCATCCATTAGCAGATAGAGCTGGGTGTCATCTGCATATTGATGGCACCCAAGCCCATACCTCCAGGCAATCTGGGTAAGGGGGCGCATGTAGATGTTAAATAACATCGGGGATAGAACTGCTCCCTGCGGCACCCCACAATCTAGTGTGCGCCGCTGGGACAGCTCACCCCCGACTGCCACCCTTTGTCCCCGTCCCTTGAGGAAGGAGGAAAGCCATTGTAGGGCCAACCCCCTAACCCCTATATCGACCCCCTAACCCCTAGAGACACAGACAGCAATAGGGTTATACAACACCATGTTGGGTTGTCTATTTCTATGTGGGCAGTTTTTGTAGCAGGAACTCCTTTGCATATTAGGCCACACACCCCTGATAGAGCCAATCCTAGAAGAAGGAGAAGAAGAAGAGGAGGAGGAGAGATTGGATTTATACTCCACTCTTCACTAGCCAAAGGAGTCTCAAAGTGGATTAGCATCTCCTTTCCCTTCCACTCCCCACAACAGACACCCTGTGAGGTAGGTAAGGCTGAGAGAGCTCTCCCAGACCTGCTCTTGAACAGAACAGCCTTGAGAGAACGGGTGGCTGACCCAAGATCATATTAGCAGGTGCATGTGGAGTTGTGGGGAATCAAACCCGGTTCTCCCAGATAAAAGTCCACGCGCTTAACCAAACTGGCTTACGGGGCTCTTAGTACAGGGCTTATTGTGAAATCCAGGAGGAATGGGTACATCAGCGGTGTGTGACCTAATATGAAGAAGAAGAAGAAGAAATGCAGATTTATACCCCGCCCTTCTCTCTGAATCAGAGACTCAGAGCGGCTTACAATCTCCTATATCTTCTCCCCCCACAACAGACACCCTGTGAGGTGGGTGGGGCTGAGAGGGCTCTCACAGCAGCTGCCCTTTCAAGGACAACCTCTGCCAGAGCTATGGCTGACCCAAGGCCATTCCAGCAGGTGCAAGTGGAGGAGTGGGGAATCAAACCCAGTTCTCCCAGATAAGAGTCCACACACTTAACCACTACACCGAACTGGCTCATGCAAAGGATATGCAAAGGAGTTCCTGCTACCCCCCCCCCCCCAAAAAAAAGCCCCGAATCAATCGTCATTCCAGGAGTACTTCAGGCTGGAAGTTGGTAACCCTGCTGCCCCAACCCTGATATGCATGCAGAATTTAAGAAGACAATGAGCTACACGCACACATAACACACACACCCCATCACATGCCAGTCTAATGCCTTTTACAATGGCTACTGACTTGATCACGTCCGGCTTACACCAGGCCTGCTCTATTAATCTCACGGACTCCACTTTCCTGCAACAGTCCAGGTTTCCTTTAATTAGCCATTGTGGACCCGGTTCCCCCTCCTTCCTTTGCGGAGTTCTTAAAATTACTTGGATCTCATTACTCGGTGTGTGTATGCATGTGTGCGCTTCCCAGCCAATTCTGCCATCTTTCTCTCCGAGTCAGACATTTTAAAAGATAATGAGTCTAATTTATTCTTGAAAGAATCAAAGCGGGAGCCCCCCTGTGCCTCACATGGCAATAAAATAATATTATTTTTTAAAAAATAAAATAAAATAAAATAAAGGTCTTTAAAGTGATTTCAGAAGTTGCTAGGGGAAAAAAAATCATCAGTTTCGTATAATGGGAACTCTCTTTTTTCCCAATCAAGTCTCGAAATCTCAGTAAAAGGAAGAATGAAAGAGAAAGCGCCGGGGAGACTTCAGGACGAGAGTGAGATTTCTCGGCTATGTGGGTGGATTCTAACAACCCGTCTCTTCTCCCCCTCGTTCCCCACACCTTACAATGTGAAACGGTTTTGAGTGGCAGTGATTCGGATAATCATAAGAACATTAGTCACAATTCGACTTCTACCCTTTACGTTTCTTGGATATCCTTGACTGTCGGAAGTTGTAGGTTGATTTCTGGTTTTGGTTTTTGTCTACTTCCACAAAATTCCAATAAATAATTAAATGGGGGGAGAGAATGTAAGAGAAGCCATGTTGGATCAAGCCAGTAGCCCTCCCAGTCCAACAATCTGCATCACGCAGTGGCCAAAACCCAGGTGCCATCAGGAGATCCACCAGCAGGGCCAGAATTCCAGAAGCCCTCCCACTGTTGCCCCCCAAGCACCAAGAATACAGAGCATCACTGCCCCAGACAGAGTGTTCCATCTATAAGAGCAAAAGAGAAGCCATGTTGGATCAAGCCAATAGCCCTCCTAGTCCAACAATCTGCGTCACACAGTGGCCAAAACCCAGGTGCCATCAGGAGGTCCACCAGCAGGGCCAGAATTCCAGAAGCCCTCCCACTGTTGCCCCCCAAGCACCAAGAATACAGAGCATCACTGACCCAGACAGGGTGTTCCATCTATAAGAGCAAAAGAGAAGCCATGCTGGATTGAGCCAATAGCCCTCCCAGTCCAACAATCTGCGTCACGCAGTGGCCAAAACCCAGGTGCCATCAGGAGGTCCACCAGCAGGGCCAGAATTCCAGAAGCCCTCCCACTGTTGCCCCCCAAACACCAAGAATACAGAGCATCACTGCCCCAGACAGACAGTGTTCCAGAAAGCCAGTTTGGTGTAGTAATTAAGAGTGCGGACTCTAATCTGGGAGAACCAGGTTTGATTTCCCACTCTTCCACATGAAGCCAGCTGACCTTGTGTCAGTTGCAGTTCTTCCAGAGCTGTTTTCTCAAGAGCAGTTCTGTCAGAGCTCTCTCAGCTCCACCTACCTCATAGAGTGTCTTGTTGTGGGGGTGGGGGAAGGGAAAGGAGATTTCAAGCCACTCTAAGACTCTGAGTGAAGGGGCATGAAGACGATCTCTTCTCTTCCACCTTGTGGCTAATAAGGGAAGCCATATGGAGCACCCACGGCTGTCCCTGCCACTAGGCAAACAAGACACTTGCCTAGGGCACTGGCCTTCTGGGGGCGCCAAATTGGGTGCCCTCCCGTGCAAATGGTGATGTTATCATTTGGGGGGAGGGCACCAGAAGTGAGTCTTGCCTAGGGGGCCAGACAGACTAGGGACGGCCCTGGGAGCACCTCTGCTCCAGATGTTTATCCAATCCCCTCTTGAGGCAGTCGAGGCTTACAGTTGCCACCACCTCCTGCGGCAGGGAGTGCCACATGTTAATGACTCTGTGGCTGAAGAAGAGCTGCCTTTGATCTGTTCCATGAAGGAAGGCACTGCAGAAGAAGGCCATGGCAAACCGCCTGCCCTTCACGTTCACCTTGGAAGCCCCTGGCTGGGATCACTTGGCTGCAACTTCACTTGACAGCACTTGACACACACAGTGCAGCTGACTTCAGAAAGCAATCAAACAAGGGCATTGATCAGTCAATAGACAGTGAAAATGAACCTCCATGCTGAGAGGCAGTGTTCCTCTGAACTGGAGATACTGGAAAGAAGAGAAAAGGCCTTCCTTCCTTCCTTCCTTCCTTCCTTCCTTCCTTCCTTCCTTCCTTCCTTCCTTCCTTCCTTCCTTCCTTCCTTCCTTCCTTCCTTCCTTCCTCCCTCCCTCCCTCCCTCCCTCCCTCCCTCCCTCCCTCCCTTCCTTCCTTCCTTCCTTCCTTCCTTCCTTCCCTCCCTCCCTCCTTCCTTCCTTCCTTCCTCCCTCCCTCCCTTCCTCTCTCTCTCTTTCTCTCCTTCCTTCCTTCTTTCCTTCCTTCCTTCCTTCCTTCCTTCCTTCCTTCCTTCCTTCCTTCCTTCCTTCCTTCCTTCCTTCCTTCCTTCCTTCCCTCCCTCCCTCCCTCCCTCCCTCCCTCCTTCCTTCCTTCCTTCCTTCCTTCCTTCCTTCCTTCCTTCCTTCCTTCCTTCCTTCCTTCCTTCTCTCTTTCTCGCCTGCCTTCCTTCCTTCCTTCCCTCCCTCCCTCTCTTTCTCCCTTCCTTCTCTCTCTCTCTCTCTTTCTTTCCCTCCCTTCTTCCTTTCCCTCCCTCCCTTCCTTCACTCTTTCTCCCTTCTCTCTCTTTCTCTTCCTCCCTCCCTCCCTTCCTTCCCTCTTTCCCCACTGGCGAATGCTTACAAATATGGTTCACTGCTCTTGAGAAGAAAACACCAGATTAAATAGACTTTGGTTTGAACCGATGCAGTAAATTAACTTCTCGTCTTCATGCTAACATCATAGGTGAGGCTGAACCACACCAGGTGAGAGAGAAAGAGACGGCTGCTTGTGCCATGAGAATCTAACCTGTAGAGAAGGAGCTTTGGGGATTTTTGTTTTTGTTTTTTTATGAAATTAAATGACATGAGAAAGCTCTGCAAAAATTAATGGCCGCATCAGCAGAAACCCAAAACCAGACCTGGAAGAGCGGGTGTGAATTCATTATAGCCTCAGTTTTTTGTCTTGCTTTTTTTTTTTACCTCTTGGCTGCTCTGAGAACAAAGATAAACTAACTGTATTAACGTTCATTTAACTCTGCTGTGAAGGAAAGGCTCCGGGCTTAGGTTTCATGCCCTCTCAGAGCAATGGAGAAGGGAACACATCATAACTTCTGAATTAAAGCAATTCCTATCACAGGATCTATTCATAACCCTATTAGACTCCAAAGACTCATATTTTGTTCTTGCTCGCAAGTGGGTGATAAAAATGAACCAAGTCCCAAATCCACTGAGTGTATGCAGCTGCTTGGTCAGCTGCTCTGTCACTTTCTACCGCCAAGTAACTGTCCAAATGGAACCTCCATGGTCAGAGGCAGTAAGCCTCTGCATCCCAGGGCTAGGAGGCAACATCAGAAGAAGGCCTCAACCTTTATGCCCTGTTGGTTCTCCAGGGGAACTGTTTGGCTCCTGTGTGAGACAGGAGGCTGGACTAGATGGACCACTGGTCTGATCCAGCAGAGCATTTCTGAGGTTCTTATGAAGGGCTTGGCCTCTCTGCCCTGTTGTTGGCCCTCCAGAGGAACTGGTTGGCCATTGTGTGAGACATGATGCTAATCTAGATGGACCACTGGTCTAATCCCTTCAGGATCTTCTTATGTTCTTATCAGGGGGAGGCCTCAGCCTCTATGCCCTGCTGCTGACCCTCCAGAGGAACTGGTTGGCCATTGTGTGAGACATGTTGCTGGTCCAGATGGACCACTGGTCTGATCCAGCAGGGCTCTTCTGATCTTCTTTGTTAAGTCTGGAGATCGGTTGTAATTCTGGGAGAACTCTCAGCTCCATCTGGAGGCTGGCAGTCCTTCTCTGGTCCTTTCTACCCACTTCCACACCTCCCCTTCCCAGATGCCCAGTGGAAAAATAAAATGATGCTGCAACTGGCTTTGTGGACCCTCTGGGTCCTGGCCCCTCGCCCCATCTCATCTGTAGAAATGACTGCTGCTGATGAGCCCCATCAAAGGGCGATTAACACGTGGAATTCACTGCCACAGGAGGTGGCAAACTTAGACAGCTTCAAGAGGGGATTGGATAAACATATGGAGCAGAGGTCCATCAGTGGCTATTAGCCACAAAGTATTGATTCCAGTCAACACCGTCCAGTTATACCGTCAACACCTGCGACTCCTCGAGCGCTTTCATCAGCGCTGCCTTCGCACCATCCTCAACATCCACTGGAGTGACTTTGTGACCAACACTGAAGTCCTCAAGCGGGCGGAGGTTACCAGTATCGAGGCACTGCTGCTGAAGACGCAGCTGCGCTGGGCAGGGCATATTTCTAGGATGGAAAACCACCGCCTTCCCAAGATTGCCCTGTATGGCGAACTCTCCACCGGCCATCGAAATAGAGGGGCACCAAAGAAGAGGTACAAGGACTCCTTGAAGAAATCCCTTGGCACCTGTCGCATCAACCATCACCAGTGGTCTGACCCAACCTCAGATCGCAAAGCATGGAGGCACACCATCCACCAGGCTGTCTCTTCCTTTGAGAACGCACGCATAGCTCGTCTTGAGGACAAAAGGAGATTGAGGAAGAATCGCACTGCTACAGCACCAACCCTAAATCAGACTTTTCCCTGCAGCCACTGTGGCCGGACCTGCCTGTCCCGCATTGGTCTTGTCAGCCACCAGCGAGCCTGCAGCAGACGTGGACTACTGCACCTTTCTTAAATCTTCGTTCGCGAAGCCAAGCCGAGAGAGATAGATTGATTCCAGTATATGTCACTTTAAGGTTTCACAATACTGGCTAAAAGATGATGTCACTCCAACTATACAGCATGCAATTAGAAGCATGTGAGAAACATGTGAAACTCATTCGTCAATTGAGCAACGGGATTGGCTGGTGGGGGAATGTCAACAGAGGCCACACTACTGCCTATTGTGGAGTGTATTGGAGAGGTTTGGAGGAGTGTGGCGTGTGATACCGTTGGACTGATTGCATGACTTGGATTGATGGACTGGTAAATGACTATTCTTTCTGGACTGTGTTAATTGTACCTTAGAACTGGCTGGACTGAATGTGACTGACTTGTCCATTGGACTGTGCATGACTTATGCTTATTGCCTGATCCCCAATGAAGCTGGGCTGCCCAGAGTGCCCTGCAGGACATATTCCAGCACACTCTGTCAATTGATGGAACTATGTCTGCGGCAGTCATGCTCTGTATTCTTGGTGCTTGAGGGGGGCGGCAACAGTGGGAGGGCTTCTAGTGCCCTGGCCCCACTGATGGACCTCCTAATGGCACATGTTTTCGGGGTTTTTTTTGGCCACTGTGTGACACAGAATGTTGGACTGGATGGGCCATTGGCCTAATCCAACATGGCTTCTCTTATGTGACACAGAGTGTTGGACTGGAGGGGCCATTGGCTTGATCCAACATGGCTTCTCTTATGTTCTTATGTGACACAGAGTGTTGGGCTGGAGGGGCCACCGGCCTGATCCAACATGGCTTCTTTTATGTTCTTATGTGACACAGAGTGTTGGACTGGATGGGCCATTGGCCTGATCCAACATGGCTTCTCTTATGTTCTTATGTGACACAGAGTGTTGGGCTGGAGGGGCCACTGGCCTGATCCAACATGGCTTCTTTTATGTTCTTATGTGACACAGAGTGTTGGACTGGATGGGCCATTGGCCTGATCCAACATGGCTTCTCTTATGTTCTTATGTGACACAGAATGTTGGACTGGATGGGCCATTGGCCTGATCCAACAGGGCTTCTCTTATGTTCTTATGTGACACAGAGTGTTTGACTGGATGGGCCATTGGCCTGATCCAACAGGGCTTCTCTTATGTTCTTATGTGACACAGAGTGTTTGACTGGATGGGCCACCGGCCTGATCCAACATGGCTTCTCTTGTGTTCTTATGTTCTTATCAGCAGGAAGCATCTGAAAGCGCGCACATGGCGTCAGTCCTTCGAGGTCCTTAACCCAGCAGTTCTCCTCCTGCTGCTGCTCAAGCCCTTCTGCCTTTTAGCACATTTTCCAATCGCACTTTCAATGCAAAATGCGGCCCAGGAGACCAGGTGTAAAGGCAACTGCTCTGCCTCTAATGCAGAGTGACAAAGGAAATAACCCAGCGTAGGAAACATACAAGGACCGCTGGGCCACCGGTTGTCTAGGCTGGCACAAGGAACCACCTCACGTTGCAGCCGCTGCCGGCTCTTGACATTCCGGGCCGTAATTACTTCCTCCCACCTCAGTCCTGCTTGCAAATTAATTTAATACACAGCGAGATGAAGCTCCCCAGCCTGATTATGCTCTCTTCTCCACTGCAACCCGCAAGCCCCCTAGGGCCAAAAAGGGAGTGGATATCTGCACGGAGCAGGCATTCAGCTGGCGGGGCACGGCTGCCGTCGTCAGCTTTTATTAAGAGGCTTGGCAGAGCGTGCGGCACTTTGGTGCCGGCAACATTTCTCTACAGCAGACGAGAGACTTGCACTAAGACGCAGGCCTGTGATCACAGTGGGGCTTGTGAGGGCACTGTCTTCCAGGCAAGGCCCCCTGATTTCCAGGGGGCAGGTTGTGTTTTTCCTTTTTTTTTGCCATAGCTGAGCCATCAAAGTATCATCAGCGGTAGCTGGAGCTGGGGGAGCTGAGCAGGGCACACTGTGTCACATTCTCAGGGTGCAGGCAGGCAGGAGTCCAAAGCCAGTCCAAGGTCAAAGTCCAGGAAGTCAAGCAGGAGCCAAGTCACCAATGCAGAATCACAAACTGGAATCAGAAGTCAATGTCCAAAAGGTCAAGGTGCCAAGGAAATCAAGCAGGTCAGGATCAGGAATCAGGAAGGAGCGTGGATGCATATCAGAGAATAGACTTGTTGCTTCCACAAGGTAACCAGGTCCTGGGTGGGAGCTATATGTGAGTCTCAATCAGCCTGCTCCCTGGATGGCAGTGACTCTGCTAGAACTCAGGGTTCAGAGATCTGAAGCATCAGCGTGCCTCATGTCTTCGCTCTGAAAGTTCTTTCCGGAGCCTGCTTTGAACTCTTGAGATGGGAGAAGAGGAGCTTGGAGGAGATTGATCGTCAACAGCTGTCACTGGTGCCTGGCGAGTGACTGATGGTCATTAATGATCTGGAGTTGGGAGTAAGCAGTGAAGTGGCTAAGTTTGCAGATGACGCTAAATTGTTCAGGGTGGTGAGAACCAGAGAGGATTGTGAGGCACTCCAAAAGGATCTGTTGAGGCTGGGTGAGTGGGCGTCAACATGGCAGATGAGGTTCAATGTGAACAAGTGCAAAGTAATGCACATTGGGGCCAAGAATCTCAGCTACAAATGCAAGTTGATGGGGTGTGAACTGGCAGAGACTGACCAAGAGAGAGATCTTGGGGTTGTGGTAGATAACTCACTGGAAATGTCAAGACAGTGTGCGATTGCAATAAAAAAGGCCAACGCCATGCTGGGAATTATTAGGAAGGGAATTGAAAACAAATCAGCCAGTATCATAACACCCCTGTATAAATCGATGGTGCGGTCTCACTTGGAATACTGTGTGCAATTCTGGTCACCGCACCTCAAAAAGGATATTATAGCACTGGAAAAAGTGCAGAAAAGGGCAACGAGAATGATTAAAGGTTTGGAACACTTTCCCTATGAAGAAAGGTTAAAACGCTTGAGGCTCTTTAGCTTGGAGAAACGTCGACTGCGGGGGTGACATGATCGAGGTTTACAAGATGATGCATGGGATGGAAAAAGTAGAGAAAGAAGTCCTTTTCTCCTTTTCTCACAATACAAGAACTCGTGGGCATTCAATGAAATTGCTGAGCAGTCTGGTTAAAATGGATAAAAGGAAGTCCTTCTTCACCCAAAGGGTGATTAACATGTGGCATTCACTGCCACAGGAGGTGGTGGCAGCTACAAGCATAGCCAGCTTCAAGAGGGGATTGTATAAAAATATGGAGCGGAGATCCACCAGTGGCTATTAGCCACAGTATATATGTGTGTGTGTGTGTATATATATGTGTGTATGTGTATGTATGTATATGTGTGTGTATATGTATATATATGCACACACACATATATTGGCCACTGTGTGACACAGAGTGTTGGACTGGATGGGCCATTGGCCTGATCCAACATGGCTTCTCTTATGTCCTTATGTGACACAGAGTGTTGAACTGGATGGGCCATTGGCCTGATCCAACATGGCTTCTCTTATGTTCTTATGTGACACAGAGTGTTGGACTGGATGGGCCATTGGCCTGATCCAACATGGCTTCTCTTATGTTCTTATGTGACACAGAATGTTGGACTGGATGGGCCACTGGCCTGATCCAACAGGGCTTCTCTTATGTTCTTATGTGACACAGAGTGTTGGACTGGATGGGCCACTGGCCTGATCCGACAGGGCTTTTCTTATGTTCTTATGTGACACAGAATGTTGGACTGGATGGGCCATTGGCCTGATCCAACATGGCTTCTCTTATGTCCTTATGTGACACAGAATGTTGGACTGGAGGGGCCATTGGCCTGATCCAACAGGGCTTCTCTTATGTTCTTATGTGACACAGAATGTTGGACTGGATGGGCCATTGGCCTGATCCAACATGGCTTCTCTTATGTCCTTATGTGACACAGAATGTTGGACTGGAGGGGCCACTGGCCTGATCCAACAGGGCTTCTCTTATGTTCTTATGTGACACAGAATGTTGGACTGGATGGGCCATTGGCCTGATCCAACATGGCTTCTCTTATGTCCTTATGTGACACAGAATGTTGGACTGGAGGGGCCATTGGCCTGATCCAAGAGGGCTTCTCTTATGTCCTTATGTGACACAGAATGTTGGACTGGAGGGGCCACTGGCCTGATCCAACAGGGCTTCTCTTATGTCCTTATGTGACACAGAATGTTGGACTGGAAGGGCCATTGGCCTGATCCAACATGGCTTCTCTTATGTCCTTATGTGACACAGAATGTTGGACTGGAGGGGCCACTGGCCTGATCCAACAGGGCTTCTCTTATGTTCTTATGTGACACAGAATGTTGGACTGGATGGGCCATTGGCCTGATCCAACATGGCTTCTCTTATGTCCTTATGTGACACAGAATGTTGGACTGGAGGGGCCACTGGCCTGATCCAACAGGGCTTCTCTTATGTTCTTATGTGACACAGAATGTTGGACTGGATGGGCCATTGGCCTGATCCAACATGGCTTCTCTTATGTTCTTCTGTGACACAGAGTGTTGGACTGGATGGGCCACTGGCCTGATCCAACAGGGCTTCTCTTATGTTCTTATGTGACACAGAATGTTGGACTGGATGGGCCATTGGCCTGATCCAAGATGGCTTCTCTTATGTTCTTATGTGACACAGAGTGTTGGACTGGATGGGCCACTGGCTTGATCTAACAGGGCTTCTCTTATCTTCTTATGTGACTCAGAGTGTTGGACTGGATGGGCCATTGGCCTGATCCAACATGGCTTCTCTTATGTTCTTATGTGACACAGAGTGTTGGACTGGATGGGCCATTGGCCTGATCCAACATGGCTTCTCTTATGTGACACAGAGTGTTGGACTGGATGGGCCATTGGCCTGATCCAACAGGGCTTCTCTTATGTTCTTATGATGGGCCAGCTGCTGTTTGTTCAGCTGAGGAACTGGCTGGCAACTCTTCCAGGTCCGTTAACCCTTCCAGCTCCTCCTTGTCAGGGCTCATGACACACTGCACTGCAGCAGCAAAAGCAGCAGGTGGAGAGGAGGGAGGTGGAGGAGAGGGAAGCGAAGGAAGTTGCATGGAATGGGCCAAAGGGACAGATGGAGCTGGTGGTTGCAAAGCGCCAGGGTGGGGGTGAAAAGGAAGGAAACCTCACTGCTTGCAGGCAAAGTGAAGTCCCTTCTTGACTCCAAAGTTCTATTGTTGGTTGCCTCAACTTGGCCACTTTCAGAGCCTCCAGCTTTTGTCCCTACCCCAGAAAGCCTCTGAGAAGCAGCAAGCCCTATAATGGATGGGAAAGTCTGCCCCCCCCGACTTTTAAAATCCTGGCTACGGCCCTGCTAAAATGGCTCCTACCGAGAAATGAAAAGGAAATTGGGAAGGGGGGAAGGGATGCCTCCGGGTGGGTCCTGGGGATTCCCCAGGATTGCAGCTCATCTTCAGTCTTCGGTTGACTTTCAAAAGCTCCTACCCTGGAAATCCTGTTGGTATTTAAAGCGCTCCAGGACTCAGGTCTTGGTCTTCTACTGCAGACCAACTTGGCTACCTCCCTGAAACTGTTAAGAAAATTCTCAAGGGGGTTGTTCCCCAAATTGGAGGGGGGGGGGTGTTTCCCCTGGAGAAAAGGGATGCTTTGGAGGTGGGACTCTAGGGCATTGTACCCCACGGAGGTCCCTGTCCTCCTGAAGCTCCACCCCAACTAGAGTTTGGTGTTTCCCCCACTGGATCTGGAAACCATAACCTCTCCCATCCCCTGCTAATGGCCAGAGCAGACATGGGAATGTTGTTGGGGGGGGGGGGTCAAGAAAGTTTCAAGAAAGTTTCTAAATCAGGGGGTCAAACATGCAGCCCAGGGGTCAAATCAGCCCCCTCGCCCCGGAAGGGCTCCTATCAGGGCCCCAAGCAACTAGCTATCATCTGCTTTCTTCTCCCTCTCTCTTGCTTTCTTCTCGCTTCACCAGGCTTGGTCAATTGCTACAAAGCAAAGCCCCTGTTTTCTCCATTGGCTGAGTCTCCTCCTTTGGGGAGGAAGGCAGAGCTTGTTTTTCCAGGCTCTCTCAATCACACAGCAGAGCTTGTTTTTCCAGGCTCTCTCAATCACACAGCAGAGCTACTGAGCCAAGCCTCTCTTTCTTCTGTTGGCTGAGGCTCCTCCCCCACCAGTCCGCTGGGGAAGGAAGGAAAGAGCCAGAGCTTCCTTTGCCCAGTTCACTGGATCCCATGGGAGAAATACAAAGAAAGCACCTTTAAGACCAGCAAGTGCTGATGTTTTAAGCCTGTTTTAAGGAGGTGTTTTTTAAAAAAATTTAATTGTGTTTGTTTGGGTCCTTTATAAAGTTTATATCTCTGCTACCTAATCTTAAATAGGTACACACATAGCCCAGCCCAACATGGCCTGGCCCAGCCCAACAAGGTCTCATTTATGTCAGATCTGGCTCTCATAACAAATGAGTTCGACACTCCCGTTCTAAAGCAAGATTAGAGTCCAGCTGAACTTTAAAGGCCAACAAGTTTCCCAGGGTATAAGCTTACAATAGTCAAAGTCAGGTATCTTCCTTGGCCTCCAAGAGCTTCCTCCCTTACTGGTTTAGGACTGAAGTACGTTGCACAGAGGGTTTAAGACTATTTCCTCCCAGGGTGAGGGAGAGTTCTTTCTAAGACAAAAGTCTGAACCCCACAGATGCCCCAGGAAGGCTGCTTTGTCTCTCGAAAGCTCCTACCCTGGAAATCCTGTTGGCATTTAAAGCGCTCCAGGACTCAGGTCTTGGTCTTCTACTGCAAACCAACTCAGCTACCTCCCTGAAACGATGAAGAAGAAGAAGAAGAAGAAGAAGAAGAAGAAGAAGAAGAAGAAGAAGAAGAAGAAGAAGAAGAAGAAGAAGAAGATGATGATGATGATGATGATGATGATATTGGATTTATATCCCACCCTCCAGTCCGAAGAGTCTCAGAGCGGCTCACAATCTCCTTTCCCTTCCTCCCCCACAACAGACACCCTGTGAGGTAGATGAAGATATTGGATTTACATCCCTCCCTCCACTCCAAAGAGTCTCAGAGCGGCTCACAATCTCCTTTACCTTCCTCCCCCACAACAGAAACCCTGTGAGGTAGATGAAGATACTGGATTTATATCCTGCCCTCCACTCCGAAGAGTCTCAGAGCGGCTCACAATCTCCTTTCCCTTCCTCCCCCACAACAGACACCCTGTGAGGTGGGTGGGGCTGGAGAGGACTCTCACAGCAGCTGCCCTTTCAAGGACAACCTCTGCCAGGGCTATGGCTGACCCAAGGCCATTCCAGCAGGTGCAAGTGGCGGAGTGGGGAATCAAACCCGGTTTTCCCAGATAAGAGTCCACACACTTAACCACTACACCAAACTGGCTCTCCAGTTAAGACATTTTTTAAGGGGGTTGTTCCCCAAATTGGGGCCGGGGGGTGTTTCCACAAAGACCAGGGCTTCATTAGCAGCATCCGTAGTTCAGGTTGCCAGCCTATCAGTGGCTACTAGCCATGGTAACCAAGGGGAACCTCTACATTCAGAGGTACTAAGCCTCTGAATCTCATAGTCAGGAGGTAACGCCAGGGGAAGACCTTGGCCTCTCTGCCCTGTTGCTGGCCCTCCAGAAGAACTGGCTGACCATTGTGTGAGGCAGGATGCTGGGGTAGATAGGCCACTGGCCTGATCCAGCAGGGGTCTTCTTTCGAAGGCCTCGGCCTCTATGTTGTCCAGAGGAATTGTTAGCTGTCCAGAGGAATTAGTTTGGCCACTGTGTGAGACAGAATGCTGGACCAGATGGACCACTGGTCTGATCCATCTGAGCTGATGTTCTTATGAAGGCCTTGGCCTCTGTGCCCCGTTGTTGGCCCTCCAGAAGCACTGGTTGGCAACTGTATGAGATAGGATGCTGGACAAGACAGAACACAGGTGTGATCCAGCAGCTCTCTTCTGATGTTCTTATCAGAGGAAGGCCTTGGGCTCTGTGCCCTGTTTGTTGGCCCTCCAGAGGAACTGGCTGGCCATTGTGTGAGGCAGGATGCTGGACTAGATGGACCACTAGAGAAAAGGGAGCATTGGTTTGATCCAGCAGAGCTCTTCTGATGTTCTTTTGAAGGGCTTGACCTCTCTGCCCTGTTGTTAGCCCTCCAGAGAAACTGGTTGGCCATTGTGTAAGACACAGTGCTGGTCTAGATGGACCACTGGTATGATCCATTCAGGATCTTCATATTATCAGGGGAAGGCTTTTACGCCCTGTTGTTGGCCCTCCAGAGGAACCGATTGTCCTCCATGTGAGACAGGATGCTGGACTAGATGGACCACTGGTCTGATCCAGCAGGGCTCTTCTTATGTTCTAACCTCCTGATACGGCCTGGGAATCTCCCAGAATTGCAACTTATCCCCAGATAACAGAGATCAGTTCCCTTGGATAAAGTGGCTGTTTTGGAAGGTGGGGTCTCTGGCATTATGTCCATCTGAATTCCCTTCCCTGCTCAAACTCCATCCTTCCCAGGCGTCACCTCCAAAATCCCCAGGAATCTCCCAACCCTGAGCTGGTAACCCTAGATGCATGAAGACTCTTGCTCAAGCTGGGAAGGAATAGACTAAAACCCTCTGTGCCATTTGCTTTACTGCTAAGATGGTAATGGAAAAAATGATAATGGAACCAAAGCTTGAAAGAAAATCAGATAAGATGAGTGAGATTTCTCTGTGGGATTTATCCACAAATCTCTAGCTCTG
Source organism: Heteronotia binoei (assembly GCF_032191835.1). Lineage (NCBI taxonomy): Eukaryota > Metazoa > Chordata > Lepidosauria > Squamata > Gekkonidae > Heteronotia > Heteronotia binoei. The sequence goes on from NC_083234.1 coordinate 11,278,505, forward strand.
GAAAGGAGGCCTCACCCTTTGCTGCCATCTGGCAATTGTGTGCAAATGTTTCATGTTCCAAAAGTTCAACTTAAAAAAAAAAAAAACCCAAAGAGGGAATACTGGCAGCAGGCAACCACAAAAAAGGAGGAACGGAGGGAGGGACAGTTTGCTGTAGTGCAGGGGTGGCCAACGGTAGTTCTCCAGATGTTTTTTGCCTACAACTCCCATCAGCCCCAGCCAGCAAAAAACATCTGGAGAGCTACCGTTGGCCAACCCTGATATAGTGGTTAAGTGTGAGGACTCTTATCTGGAAGAACTGGGTTTGATTGCCCGGTCCTCCATTCAGGACCGGCTCACCCACTAAGCAAACTAGGCAGTTGCTTGGTGCCCCTCTAGTGCCCATCACAAATACCTAGTTTGCCTGCCTGCCTCCCCCCACCCCACCCCACCACCACCCCCTCCCTTCCCTTATGCTCCGCCCATCCCCCTGGCATGATAAGAGTGTGCAGCGCTGTACCAAGACTCAGCCCTACCGGCTTTGATGCAGCTGGCATCTACTCCATCTTTGAAGAGCATGCTGGAGGCTTCGCTCCCCGCTCTCCCTCCCTTTCAGTTCCAGCACACTCCAAACTCGTGAGCATTCAATGAAATTGCTGAGCAGTCGGGTTAGAACGGATAAAAGGAGGTACTTCTTCACCCAAAGGGGGATTAACATGTGGAATTCACTGCCACAGGAGGTGGTGGCGGCTACAAGCATAGCCAGCTTCAAGAGGGGGTTAGATAAAAATATGGAGCAGAGGTCCATCAGTGCCTATTAGCCATAGTGTGTGTGTGTGTGTATATATATAAAAATAAATTTTTGGCTACTGTGTGATACAGAGTGTTGGATTGGATGGGCCATTGGCCTGATCCAACATGGCTTCTCTTATGTTCTGATGGGGGGTGGTGGTAATGGAGCATGTGTTGAGGGAGGGAGGGCACAGGCAGCAGTGTCCGGGGGGTGGTGGCAAACAGGAACCCTGCCTGGGGCACTAGGGGCCCTAGGGCCAGCGCTGCCTCTACTTGCAGCTGCTGGAATGGCCTTGGGTCAGCCATACCTCTCCCAGAGCTGTCCTTGAAAGGGCAGCTTCTGGGAGAGCTCTCTCAGCCCCACCTGCTGCACAGGGTGTCTGTTGTGGGGGGAGAAGATATAGGAGACTGTTAGCCACTCTGAGTCTAAGTGGAAGGCAGAGGCAGGCTGTAACAGAAGAGCCAAATTGGTGTATTGGTTAAGTGTGCGGACTCTTATCTGAGTGAACCGGGTTTGATTCCCCACTCCTCCACTCACAGCTGCTGGAATGGCTTGGGTCAGCCATAGCTCTGGCAGGGGTTGTTGTTGAAAGGGCGGCTTCTGGGAGAGCTCTCTCAGCCCCACCTGCCGCACAGGGTGTTTGTTGTGGGGGAGGAAGATAAAGGAGATTGTGAGCTGCTCTGAGACTCTGCGATTCAGAGTGGAGGGCGGGATATAAATCCAATATCTTCTCCTTCTTTTTCTTCCTCTTCTTCCCTCTCCATCCCCTTCTCCTTGCCTCTTCCCATCACTGTCTTTGGCAGTGAAGCCCATCAAGGACAGGCTGATGAGAGCACCATGGAGCTAATATAAAAACCCTGGAGGCATTGCGGAGAATGGCAAAGAATGACTGCAGCAGTAACAAGGGAGGAAATTGCAGATAAGTGAGGGGAAAGAGTCGGCCGAGATGAGGGGGGAGAGCACCGGAGCCAACGGAAAACAAACGGAGGTGTCAGGGTGGAATCAATAGCGATTGAAGGATCCGGGAAAGAGGGAGATTGGATTCATTAGAGAGGGGGATAAAGCAGACATTAAGTAGCTGGCTGGCGGATGATGTTGCAGTAGAGGCGCTCCAACTGGAGGAAGGCGAAGGGAGGAAGAGGAATAGAGTGACATTAAGTAGGAAGCTGCAGAAAGGGGACCGGAGTGGCAAGCAAGAATCTACTGTTGGGCCATTGCAAGAGATGTCCATCCACACGAAAGTTCACACCTTGAATAAAACTTTGTTGGTCTTAAACTGGGGTGTCAAACGTGCGGCCCGGGGGCTGAATCAGGCCCCCAAAGAAGAAGAAGATTATATTGGATTTATATCCCGCCCTCCACTCCAAAGAGTCTCAGAGCGGTTTACAATCTCCTTTACCTTCCTCCCCCACAATAGACACCCTGTGAGGTGGGTGGGGCTGGAGAGGGCTCTCACAGCAGCTGCCCTTTCAAGGACAACCTCTGCCAGAGCTATGGCTGACCCAAGGCCATGCTAGCAGGTGCAAGTGGAGGAGTGGGGAATCAAACCCGGTTCTCCCAGATAAGAGTCCGCACACTTAACCACTACACCAAACTGGCTCTCCAAAGGGCTCCCGTCAGGTCCCTGAGCAACTGGCTGTCATCTGTTTCCTTCTCCCTCTCTCTTGCTTCCTTCTGCATCAGAGCTTGCTTTGCCAGGCTTCCTCAATCACAGAGGCGCTATAGAGCAAAGCCTCCATTTTCACCATTGGCTGAGGCTCCTCCCTTGGGGAGGAAGGGGGGATAGCTTGCTTTGCCAGGCTCTATCAATTGCACAGCAGAGCTGCTGAGCCAAGCCTCTCTTCCTTCGATTGTATGAGGCTCCTCCTCCTGGCCCCCTGGGGAAGCAAGGAAAGAGCCAGAGCTTCCTTTGCCCAGCTCCCTGGATTGCATGGGAGAGATACAAAGAAAACACCTTCAAGACCAATGTGTGCTAATGCTTTAAGCATGTTTTATTTTAAGCTTTTAATAAGATTGTGTATATCTGTGTCCTTTATAAAGTTTATACCCCTGCTACCTGGCATGACATTTTATGACACACACGGCCTGGCCAGAAAAGGTCTCATTTATGTCAGATCTGGCCATCGTAACAAATGAGTTTGACATAGGGTTGCCAATCCCCAGGTGGAGGCAGGGGATCCCCTGATTTGGAGGCCCTCCCCCCACTTCAGGATCATCAAAAAGTGTGTGGGGGGCGGAATGGCTGCTGGGCACTCCATTATTCCCTATTAGGCTTCCCAACCCTCCCGCCCTGGCGGGGGACCCCAGGATTTACAGCCTCTTCCCCCACTCCCCCAAAAAACGGAAGCGGGGGGAGGGGGGAAACGGCGCCAAGGAGCGTGGCAAGCCGTCCCATCTCGGAGGAGCAGCTACAGTGAACCGGAGAAGAGGCGGCAGCAGTGCAGCAGCATCGCCCACTCCGTTCCGCCTCTGAGGTGAAATCAGAGAAGGGGAGGGTGGAGGGAAGGAAGACATTTAAAAAGGTGTGCCGTCCCTTGAAATGCGATGGCCAAAACTCCCCTTGGGGTTCAGTGATGCTTGTCACATCCTTGCTCCTAGCTCCACCCCAGTGTCTCCTGGCTCCACCCCCAAAGTCTCCTGGCTCCACCCCCAAAGTACCAAGAGATTTCTTGAATTGGACTTGGCAACCCTATTTCCTATGGAGACCAATCCCCATAGGGAATAATGGAGAATTGATCCACGGGTATCTGGAGCTCAGGGGAGGGGCTGTTTTTTTGAGATAGAGGCAGCAGATTTTTAGCATAGCATCTGGAGCCTCTCCTCAAAACAGCCCCCAAGTTTCAAAAAGATTGGACCAGGGGGTCCAATTCTATCAGCCCCCAAAGAAGATGCCGCTATCCTTCATTATTTCCTATGGAAGGAAGGCATTTAAATAGGTATGCAGTTCCTTTAAATGTGATGGCCAGAACTCCCTTTGGAATTCAAATATTCTTGTCACAACCCTGCTCCTGGCTCCATCCCCAATGTCTCCTGGCACCACCCCCAAATTCTCCTGGCTCTACCTCCAAAGTCCCCAGATATTTCTCAAGTTGAACTTGGCAACCCTAGTTGGACACCCCTGGTCTTAAAGATCCCACTGGACTCTAACTTTGTTCTGCCTCTCCCTTGTGGTTCAAGATGGCCTGCAATTCCAAAATAAATAAATAAATAAAAAGGTACAAAATGCAATGAAACTCAAACGCTCCTCTTCCTGCAGTCAAACCTGTCACAAGTCCTAGGAAGCAAAACAGGCCTTGTTTTTCCTCCTCTCAAGCCGCCCTGAGCCACCTGGTGGGAAGGGCGGGATATAAATTACAAATAAAATAAATAAATAAAAGCTGCAGCCGGTTTATGGCAACCCTGTAGGTATTTCAAAGCAAGAGATGTTCAGAGGTGGTTTGCCATTGCCTGCCTCTGCCTAGTGACCCCGAACTTCCTTGGTGGTCTTCCATCCAAGGGCCCCATAGGGCAGGGGTGGCCAACGGTAGCTCTCCAGATGTTTTTTGCCTACAACTCCCATCAGCCTGTCATTGGCCATGCTGGCTGGGGCTGATGGGAGTTGTAGGCAAAAAACATCTGGAGAGCTACCGTTGGTCATCCCTGCCATAGGGTTCTCAAGGCAGACCGACTCTGCTTAGCATCTGAGATCTGTTGAGATTAGACCAGGGCTTTTTTTGTAGCAGGAACTCCTTTAAGAACATAAGAGAAGCCATGTTGGATCAGGCCAATTATGGACCTCTGCTCCATAATTTTATCTAACCCCCTCTTGAAGCTGGCTATGCTTGTAGCTGCTACCACCGCCTGTGGCAGTGAATTCCACATGTTAATCACCCTATGGGTGAAGAAGTACTTCTTTTCATTCGTTCTAACCCGACTGCTCAGCAATTTCATTGAAAGCCCACGAGTTCTTCTATTGTGAGAAAGGGAGAAAAGGACTTCTTTCTCTGCTTTCTCCATCCCATGCATCATCTTGTAAACCTCTATCATGTCACCTCGCAGCCGACGTTTCTCCAAGCTAAAGAGCCCCAAGCGTTTTAACCTTTCTTCATAGGGAAAGTGTTCCAAACCTTTAATCATTCTAGTTGACCTTTTCTGCACTTTTTCCAATGCTATAATATCCTTTTTGAGGTGCGGTGACCAGAATTGCACACAGTATTCCAAATGAGATCGCACCATCGATTTATACAGGGGCATTATGATACTGGCTGATTTGTTTTCAATTCCCTTCCTAATAATTCCCAGCATGGTGTTGGCCTTTTTTATTGCAATCGCACATTGTCTTGACATTTTCAGTGAGTTATCTACCACAACCCCAAGATCTCTGTCTTGGTCAGTCTCTACAAGTTCACACCCCATCAACTTGTATTTGTAGCTGGGATTCTTAGCCCCAATGTGCATTACTTTGCACTTGGCCACATTGAACCTCATCTGCCACGTTGACGCCCACTTACCCAGCCTCAACAGATCCTTTTGGAGTTCCTCACAATCCTCTCTGGTTCTCACCACCCTGAACAATTTAGTGTCATCTGCAAACTTAGCCATTTCACTGCTTACTCTCAACTCCAAATAATTTATGAAGAAGTTAAAGAGCATGGGACCCAGTACTGAGCCCTGCGGCACCCCACTGCTTACCGTCCTCCACTGCGAAGACTGCCCATTTATACTCACTCTCTGCTTCCTATTAATTAGCCAGTTTTTGATCCACAAGAGGACCTGTCCTTTTTACTCCATGACTCTCGAGCTTACTAAGGAGCCTTTGATGAGGAACTTTATCTAAAGCTTTCTGGAAGTCAAGGTTAACAATATCTGTCGGGTCCCCTTTGTCCACATGTTTGTTCACCCCCTCAAAGAAATGTAACAGGTTAGTGAGGCAAGCTCTTCCCTTACAGAACCCATGCTGAGTCTTCCTCAATAACTTGTGTTCATCAATGTGCCTACTCATTCTGTCCTTGATAATGGTTTCTACCAACTTTCCCGGTTTTGAAGTCAGACTGACTGGCCTGTAGTTTTCCGGATCTCCTCTGGAACCCTTTTTAAAGATGGGGGTGACATTTGCTATCTTCCAGTCCTCAGGAACAGAGGCAGAACTCCTTTGCATATTAGGCCACACCTCCTGATGTAGCCAATCCTCCTGGTGCTTACAGTAGGCCCTGTAAGAAGAACCCTGTAAGCTCTTGGAGGATTGGCTACGGCAGGGTGTGTGTGGCTTAATATGCAGAAGAATTCCTACTACAAAAAAACCTAACAAAACCCTGGATTAGACTAGTCTGGGCCATCCAGGTCAGGGCAGAAACGAACAGAGATGATTAGCCATTGCCTATCTCTGTGCAGTAACCCTGGACTTCTATGGAGGTTCCCAATCCAAGTACCAACCGGGGTACTTTTTTCCTTTATAGAGGTGATATTTTTCAAACAAATGGGACTGCTGGGAAAGGTTAATCACTGCTGCATAGGGAGTTCAGCTAGAGAACAAGGCCACTGCAAAGAGTGAACACTCTCTCGCCTAGCATGTTATTTACAGGGATCATTCCATGATTAGCAGGGATGTAATTGGATGCGGAGAACAGGCCTAAAGCCCCTCCTCAGTAACTGAATGACATCGAGTTGCATCAGTTCAAGGGGTTTCCAATGCAAGAGATGAGAAGAGGTAGTTTGTCGTCGCCTTCTTCCGCATAGCACCCCTGGTCTCCCTTCTGGTCAACCCTGCTTAGATTCCAACAGCGCTGGTAAGATGTGAGCTGTTCAATCTATTTTGCAGCACTGGCTAAAAAACATCTAGAGATGGCAGCCCTCTCATCTCCTTGGGACCCACAAGGTGGGAGCCGCTACCAAAAATGGAACAAGCTCTAGCGGATGCTGCTGCTAGGCTTGCCAATCCCCAGGTCCCAGTGGGGGTTCTTCCACTTCCCCAGGCTCCTTCCCACCCCCAGTCAGCTGGCCGGCAGGGGAAAGCCCCGCCCCCAGAGGCCATGTGCCTTTCCACCTCCAGAGGCTTCAGTCACCGATTGAAAGGCTTCCTCTTGGGATGGGGTGTCTGTGTTGCTGTGAAGAAGCTGGCAGCAACTTGTGAGTAGAGAGGCCAATCCCTCACTTCAGAGTCGCCGGAAACGGGGGCGGGGGGGGAAGGAAACGTCTGCTGAGCACTTCATTATTCCCTATGTGAAGATTGATTCTCCTAGGGTATAATGGGGAATTGATCTGCAGGTTTCGGGGGCTCTGAGGGAGCTGGGTTTTGAGGTAGAGGCACCAAATTTTCAGTATAGTATCTAGTGCTTCTTCCCAAAGTAACCCCCAAGTTTCAAAACGATTGTACCAGGGGGTCCAATTTTATGAGCCCCCAAAGAAGGTGCCCCTATCCTTCATTATTTCCTATGGAAGGAAGACATTGAAAAAGGTGTGCTGTCCCTTTAAACGTGATGGCCAGAACTCCCTTGGAGTTCAATTATGCTTGTCACACCCTTGTTCCTGGCTCCACCCCTGATATCTCCTGGTTCCACCCCCAAAGTCCCCAGATATTTCTTGAATTGGACTTGGCAACCCTAGCTGCTGCTATGCATTAGTCAGTGCCATTCAGAATTCATCGCCTCACTTTTTCACACACACTGGATAACACCTTTTGAATGCACTTTCCAGCTGGATTTTGCCAGTTCACACAGGAAAATTCAGCTGGAAAGTATATTGAAAGCGGACTGAAAGTGCATTCATTAGGGTGTGTGATCACACAGCCAAGAGCCAGCGATGACTAGAAGCGTAGATGGCTTCATGATATTCTTGGAAAGCAGAACTATCGACGGTTGTTAGCCAGGTAGAACTTTGAGCAGCAGTTGCTGAGTTCAAATAGCTCAAGATGGCAATGAGGATCCTGTGAATTTAGGGGGAGGTACTTGTGAGTTTCCTGCACCGTGCAGGGGGTTGGACTAGATGACCCTGTAGGTCCCTTCCAATTCTATGATTCTGTGATTCTAAGGATGCCGTAATCTTCATGGCCTACATTTGAGGGTCTACAGGCTGCCTGATCGTGAAGACACAAAGCTAAGCAACACTGAGTCTTGTATGATCCAGCAGGCCCCTCATGTTCTTCTTACCATAATGTATTATCACATCAGTATTGATATTAACTTGTGAACTGCGCATGCCCTCCATTCTGAATTTGCACATTTTGTTACTTATCCTCATAGGGCATGGCTTCCAGCTGGTTGCTATGGGATGCATAGTCTCCTCTTGTTCCTTTTCTCCTCTTCCCAGTTTATGCATGATCCTAACTAAAAAGGTAAAGGTAGTCCCCTGAGCAAGCACCAAGTCCTTACCAACACATGGGGCGATGTCATATTAGGATGTTTTCTTGGCAGACTTTTAAGAGATGGATTGCCATTGCCTTTCCCTGTCCTCTACACTTTCCCCCCAGCAAGCTGGATACTCATTTTACTGACCTCGTAAGGATGGAAGGCTGAGTCAACCCTGAGTCGGCTACCTGAACCAGCTTCCGCTGGGATAGAACTCAGGTCGTGAGCAGAGCTTGGACTGCAGTACTGCAGCCTACCACTCTGTGCAACAGGACTCCTAAGATCCTAACCAGGGCGTGTTTTTTTTGAGCAGGAACACACAGGAACACAGTTCCGGCTGGCTTGACATCAGGGGGTGTGGCCTAATATGCAAATGAGTCCTGCTGAGCTTTTTCTTTTAAAAGCCCTATGTTAAACAATGGTGATGTCAGGGGGCGTGGCCTAACATGAAAATGAGATCCTAACTAGTAGCGAAGGAGAGGAACATGACACGGTCTCAGGAGGACCACTTGCATGCTTCTCGTCATTTTGTGTTACAGGGGTGCAAGCATTTTTCCTGCGGAAACGGGTTCAAGAATTAAGGTGTGGGACTGAACTGCAGACTCACATCCCAATAAACACACATCGCCTCCCAATGACCATAAGCTCATCATCCCAAGAAACCTGAATGCATAAAATTATGCCTTGAATAGGCTCTTACTAGCCCCAAGCAGCTATCCAAGGTTTTATTGCATTCACAGTGTATGCTAATGCTTGAAATGTAATGGGGCAATATGTTTTTTTTCCTCCTCAGTTCTATTTAAGCACACAGCTGATAGAAGTCTCTAACAGTGACTCATTCGCCCTTATAAGGTGATAAATGCAAGAATACAGGCTGACCGGGGAATCTCTGTTCCTGGAAAATGAGGTAATTACATCCTTAATTTTTGCATTTGTATTCAGAATGGGTGTCCAAACAGGGAGCGCAGGACTCCAAGGGCTGCCCTCATTGCTAAGGAATCAATATTTATAAAGCGAAGAACAAGTCTCCGAGTTCTGGTTTGACAGGCAGGGCTTAATGCCGAAACAACAAGGAGAAAAAATAAAGCCAGCCTAGACATCCAGTTCCTAGATTCTACCTTGGGGGGTGGAGGGTGGTAGGGTTGCCAGCCTCCAGGTTGCAAAAAATATGACAGGAGGAAGCCATGGGGAAAACTAGGTGGGGAAAGTCAAGAGGCTCACAGTCAAAATTGCTAGGAAAAAAATACTTTACTAGAGATAAAGGAATAAAGTGATCTTGTGCAAAAATACTCCGCATGGGTAGATCAAAAATACAAATTGTATACCAGTCACAAAGGCCGTTCAGTAAACAGCTCTGTATGTGCATCCAAAATGACTCAAATACTAAAACCTCATGGCTTAGGGCCAGAGGTGGCCAACGGTAGCTCTCCAGGTGTTTTTTGCCTACAACTCTCATCAGCTCCAGGGTATAACTTAACACCACACTTCACTGCAATATTTATACACAATCTTGCACATCACACTGGAGCAAAGTCTTTACAGTGGATTGCTACTCCCTTCTAAAAGCTCCTGTGGATGTCTGCACATGATCTCTGGTGTCCCCACATGTTCCGGCAACGGATCGCTATCTATGTAAAGCCATTTCACAAAAGCTTCATCAGGCGAATGAGCCAGGGACAAAAATAACACCATCCATTCGCACACATTCTCAAACACATTGAGTCAAAGTTAGGCTGGCATCTCCTCCCCTCCCCAAACCACACTCTCCTCAGACTCCACCCCCAGAGCAGGCATCTCCATCAAGGGGTTTAAACATTGTTCCTTTAAAAAGAAATGCTTGTCTCCCTGAACATAGAGAATGAACATGCCTTGTTAGAATTTTTTAGGCTATCCATTTCCTTGATGTGGTAGCTTTGCTTTATACAAGACGCCACAGTTCTCTCCATCCTCCTGTCGAAATCAGAACTGCATGCCCAGTTATATCTCAGCTAATGACAGAGTGAGTCTTCTAAATAACATGCTGGACAAGCAAATTTTCACTCATCCCAGTGCACTTTTTGCTTGTCAAGCACCATATGCTGCAGCGATTAACCCTTCCTGGCAGTGCCATTTCTCTGAAGCAAATCACCCCCATCCGGGGGAGGGGGGGGGAGGAAGCCAACCAGGATCAGCCCTGATTAGGAATTGGATGGGAGGCCACCAAGGAAGCCCAGGGTTGCAACGCAGAGGCAGGCAATGGCAGACCACACCTGCTTATCTCTTGCCTTGAAAGCACCATGAAGGGTCACCAAAAACTGGCGGCAACTTGACAGCATTTTCCACCAGAAATGTGTTTTGACTTCAAATAAATAACGGGTACAATACAGGAAATGGATGTGGGAAATAATGCTCACAGAGGGAAAAAAGCATTAAAATGTTTAAGTCTAAAATGGAGCTACCAACAATTGTCTGTTGTTTCCATAGCTCCTATTTATCGACCCTTGGTTCACGCCTGTACCCAGCCAGAATTATTTTCATCGATCTGTCGTGCCATTCACCCTTGCACTGCATCAGAGGTTTCATAGTCTTGAGCCCTCCACTTCGTTATTTACACTTTGGGGTTTCATTCAGCCTCGCACCGCATTAGAGGTTTCATAGTCTTGAGCCCTCCTCTTAATTATTTACACTTTGGGGTTTCATTCAGCCTCACACTGCATCAGAGGTTTCATAGTCTTGAGCCCTCCTCTTAATTATTTACACTTTGGGGTTTCATTCAGCCTCGCACTGCATCAGAGGTTTCATAGTCTTGAGCCCTCCTCTTAATTATTTACACTTTGGGGTTTCATTCAGCCTTGCACCGCATCAGAGGTTTCATAGTCTTGAGCCCTCCTCTTAATTATTTACACTTTGGGGTTTCATTCAGCCTCGCACTGCATCAGAGGTTTCATAGTCTTGAGCCCTCCCCTTAATTATTTACACTTTGGGGTTTCATTCAGCCTCGCACCACATCAGAGGGTTCATAGTCTTGAGCTTTCCTCTTAATTATTTACACTTTGGGGTTTCATTCAGCCTCACACTGCATCAGAGGTTTCATAGTCTTGAGCCCTCCCCTTAATTATTTACACTTTGGGGTTTCATTCAGCCTCGCACCACATCAGAGGTTTCATAGTCTTGAGCTTTCCTCTTAATTATTTACACTTTGGGGTTTCATTCAGCCTCGCACTACATCAGAGGTTTTATAGTCTTGAGTTCTCCACTTAATTATTTACGCTTTTGAGTTGCTGAGCTATTTACACATTCCAGGTGTTCAGATATTTTGCCTCATCTCTTTTCATCTCAAGATCACACAATAGGCGTTTTCAAGCTGTGATCTGAAGGTTCCCTGGAAGGTGACCCTCCCTCCGTGAGTAAATCATTTATGATACACAGGCCTCCGTGACTTACCCCTTTGTTACACTGAGCAATTAGCAGCCAGAGGTGAGCGTTCTACATGTTCTAGGTTGCGCTCTTAATTAGCGGGAAACCATTATGACATTTCATAGGCCTGATTAGCGCTTTGTGTGAACTGACATCGCACCAAGGAACATGCTCTGGAATCCTTTATAGTGTTTTTGTGAAGGTTTTCTTTTTTTGCCGGAGACATTAAAGAATATCTCAGCAGACATCAATGTGAAGAGAATTCTCAGAAGGTAGGAGGAGAGGTCTCGATATATAAATAGGAGCAGGATTTTTATGTCTGGTGGCTGGAGTTCACAGTTCCCCAGGGGGACACAGCAACCCGCAGCTGACCTCAGATAAGCACCTTGTTAACAAATGCGGGTGAATTCCACCCTTTGTGCAGACAAGAATCGTGATGCTCTCCGGATAGCTAGGCGAGGATAACCCGCCTCGGATTCTGCGTTTGCTTTCACAATCCCTCTGCTTCAACCTTTCGATGACTTCTGTTTATATCCCCCCAAGCATCCGGCTCATGCAAACAGTTCCACCTATGCAATGAGCCCTGGTAATCTGGGCTGATTTCTGCAGGATGTTGGGGGGGAAAAGAAAAGAAGAGTGCTCTTGTTTTGTTCGGCTGCAGCATCCTACCTCCGCCCTGACAATGGAGGGAAAGAAATCGGCATTCAATTGGAGAGGGGGGGGGAGAGGAAGGGAGGGAGGGGAAAATAAACAATACAGAGACCAGTAAACTGGGCTGCTGAGAGCTGTTGGTGATTTTTCTTTTCAGCACAATTTTAAAAGCTTCTATAGACTACTGCCCCAGAGGCCACTTGAATGAAGTGGGGAGAGCCTCAACAGAAGAATTCTGCTAGAGAAAGGCTGGAAAGCTTTCTGTCGAATCCAAGGGAAGGACGGCCATTGATGCAGATTAATCCAAGAGAAAAAAAAAAAACACCCAGGTTTTGAGACATATCAAGTATCATGCCTTTGTCCTGGAAGTTTCACCCTTTAATTCCAGGTAAGCGGGCTGGGGAAGAGTCAGCTGAGATCCCTCTTCTTCCAGGCCCCATCCCCAAAATCTCCAGTTTTCCAACCAGGTTAGGGCTGCCAAGTCCAATTCAAGAAATATCTGGGGACTTTGGGGGTAGAGCCAGGAGACTTTGGGGGTGGGCTCAGGAGACATTGGGGGTGGAGCCAGGAGCAAGGTTGCGGCAAGCATAATTGCACTCTACAGGGAGTTCTGGCCATCACGTTTAAAGGGACTGCACACCTTTCAAATGCCTTCCCTCCATTGGAAATAATGAAGGATAGGGGCACCATCTTTTGGGGACCATAGAATTGGACCCCCTGGTCCAATCCTTTTGAAACTTGGAGGATACTTTGGGGAGAGGCACTGGATGTTATGCTGAGAATTTGGTGCCTCTACCTCAAAACACACCCCCTCAGAGTCCCAAATACCCATGGATCAATTCTCCATTATACCCTAACTGATCTCCTTATGGTACAATGCCTAGCAGACATCCCCTCCGCCGCTTTCTGAGGGCCCTGAAGCAGGGGGAGGGACTCCAAACCAGGGGATCCCCTGCCCCCACCTGGGAATTAGGCAACCAACAGAAAATCGTGGAAAAAATGGAGCAGGAAACAAGGTACAAACCTCCACAGGAAAAGTTTAGCCAGTCAAACACGTGATGTGGCTGAAATCCGGGAGAGGTATCCAAACAAGATTCCACTCATAGAAGCTTCTTAGTGAAGTACGACCCTGTCACATTTCTTGTGGCCTGCTGCACTGGATTATTGCATCTAAAAATCCGTGACGACGTCTTGGAGCGCTGGACTCCCTAGAAGAACCTGCCTTTGCCGCGACTTGAACTGCTTCTCTGATCTTCTCAGCGTTGATTCGCTCATCAAGAGACTGTGGTCTTTGTTTGTTTCTTGATTAATTTCACTTTATATGACTCGTTTCTACTTTTTGGGTATTTATAAAACATATATATATATTTGAGGCTGGTTTTTCATGGAGGGTTGTACCTTATTTCCTGCCCCACCTGGGAATTGGCAACCCTAGGGCTGCTAAGCTCCCACTCGGGGCGGAGGATCCTTCGATTTGGGGAGCCCCAACCTGCCGTCATGGAGCAAGCTGCTGAGCGATCCCCACCCTCAAGAGCCCCATAATTGTACGATGTGCCCTGTGCGATGACATCGCCCAGAAGTGATGTTATCGCACTGGGCATATTATGCTGAGGACGCTCCATGATTTGTGGTAAAACTCTATGGTACCATAGAGTGCTGGGGACACTCTAGGATTTGTGGTAAAGCTCTATGGTACCATAGACATTTTTACCGCAAATCCTAGAGCGTTGTGAGAGAAAAGTCCCCTGCCATAGTGGCAGAGAGACTTGGAACCCTACTCAGCCTAGATCAGGCAACCTTACCTCCCATTCCCCACCAGTGGTCAGGGGGGGACCTGGCAATCCTACACTGTTTTTTTTTTAATAAATGACAAAGGAAAGCAATCTGCACACGTCCAAAGACACTGTAGTATCATTCCATGTGTATGTGTCCCAGCTCGAAAGAAAGAAAGAAAGAAAGAAAGAAAGAAAGAAAGAAAGAAAGAAAGAAAGAAAGAAAGGAAGGAAGGAAGGAAGGAAGGAAGGAAGGAAGGAAGGAAGGAAGGAAGAAAGAAAGAAAGAAAGAAAGAAAGAAAGAAAGAAAGGAAGGAAGGAAGGAAGGAAGGAAGGAAGGAAGGAAGGAAGGAAGAAAGAAAGAAAGAAAGAAAGAAAGAAAGAAAGAAAGAAAGAAAGAAAGAAAGAAAGAAAGAAAGAAAGAAAGAAAGAAAGAAAGAAAGAAAGAAAGAAAGAAAGAAAGAAAGTTTAGAGGTTCCAGAGCTCTGCTCCTGTGAGCTCCTGCCCAAAATGAGACTTGCTTATAGGAGAAATCACCAAGGAAGTCCAGGATCTCTACACATTTGTAGGTGATGGAAGACCACCTCTGTTCCTTTCTCACCTTGAAAATCCTACAGGATCACCGTAAGCTACAACTAGATGGCAATTTCCACCACCGCTATGGGAGCGGGATAAACTGTCCGTTCCATCCCTTGCTGCAGTGTTTATGCTCTCATAAACCTCTATGAGGTGCACACGCAGCCATTTATTTAAAGCCACTTTCTTCTGTTTCTACTACAGGTACCTGTTTGATTAATACCAAGAAGCTGGACGTTTATTAGAGATGGGTGCTAAAAACTCTTTCCGTTTTGCTGATGAAGAATTCCATGATTGTCAAAACCTTATCTCCCCATAGCGCCCAGGAAGTGGCTACCCTCCTTCTGGATTTCCGTACCAGTACATTGCGGCTTGTTCTTCCCCACCATCTAGGGACTTTGGAGGGATAAATTCTCTACAGTCTGTTAAGTGTTTAGAGACTCCATGGTACTGAAGCCATGTAAGTAGGTAAGATAGATAGCGGCAGGCACTAAACTCATTTGGGCCTGCAATTTCGCTGCCATTGACACAGGTTTAGCTGGCACCTCTGGGTAATTTAGTGGCACTCTCTCGCAAGGCAGCACCCGCTTTCTCCAGTCTCCAAGCAGTCCTTCATCAGGGCCAAGAGATGCCTCCTCTAACCACTTGTGTTTCACATCAACCCACTTTGCAGAGCCATTAAATATTTTATAGCTCACTTTCACTTTGAAGGAGCTCCGGGTTTCTACAGGAAGGAGATCAGGTAGAGAGAGAGACACACAGACAGACAGAGGTGAATGGAAGAAAAGAGAAGGCACCTGGGCAGAGAGCTAAGCAGGTAACAATCAAAGGGGAGAAAGTGGGAGTCAAAGGAGACATCAATCAGGTTCCGTCTGCATGGGAAGATACCGACTGGATCGATCAATCTGCCGGAATGCAGGTTTCGTCCTCCGCTCCCTGTGGCTCTCCAAACAATAGCCTTCTAAAGATTGCTTAGAGTTCCCTCTCTTCCTCCTTCCCCAAGAAAAAGTGATAAATCAAGGTGCATAGCCAGCTCCTTTTCTAATATACGTCCAGACCTCCGGCCTGCAGGACAGAGCAGAGAAGATGGATAAGCTGGTCTCCTTGGAGTCCCTAGGAAAAGCGCATGTCAGGATGATGAATATTCCCAAGACTTAAAAAAAAAAAACCTGACTCGAAAGAACATTTCACAAGCATGGGCCGGGGGTCAAGGAGAAGGAAGGCGAGTGTTTTTGCAAGACACAAACCATGTCACAAACCAGGGGGAAATCCATGGCGGCTCAGTGGTAGAGTATCTGCTTGGGAAGCAGAAGGTCCCAGGTTCAATCCCTGGCATCTCCAAAAAAGGGTCCAGGGAAATAGGTGTGAAAACCCTCAGCCTGAGACCCTGGAGAGCCGCTGCCAGTCTGAGAAGACAATACTGACTTGGATGGACCAAGGGTCTGATTCAGTAGAAGGCAGCTTCATATGTTCATATATCTGGACTTAAATAGTTCCTCTTCCAGGTCTTCAGCGATGTAGGGATTATCTGGAGAAGGGCTGTGACTCAGAAGTAGACCCTCTTCCTGGCATCCGGACATTCCCAAGTTCAATCCCTGCCATCTCCAGTTAAAGGGATCTAGCAGTAGATGATGTGAAAGACCTCTGCCCAAGAGTCTGGAGAGCCACTGCATGGCTGAGTAGAAAGTACTGGCCTTGATGACACACATCTGATTGGCACACAGAAGGTCCCAGGTTCAATCCTCAGCAGGGCTTCTTTTGTAGAAAAAGCCCAGTAGGAACTTATTTGTATATTAGACCACACCCGCTGGCATCACCATTGTTTCACTGCAGGGCGTTTTTGTAGAAGAAGCCCAACAGGAACTCATTTGCCTATTAGACCACACCCCTGGGGGGGTCACCATTGTTTTGCTACAGAGCTTTTTTGTAGAAGAAGCTCAACAGAAACTCATTTGCATATTAGACCACACCCCCTGGGGTTGCCACTATTTCACTACAGGGCTTTTTGTAGACAAAGCCCAGCAGGAACTCATTTGCATATTAGGCCACACCCCTGACACCAAGCCAGCCAGAACTGCGTTCCTGTGCGTTTCTGCTAAAAAAAAAAAAGCCCTGATCCTCAGCATCCCCAGCGAAAAGGATCAGTTAACAGCTGATGAGAAAGACCTAAGGCTTGAAGATCTGCTGCCAGTCTGCATAGACAATACTTATTTTGATGGACTAAAGTCTGATTCAGTAGATAAGGCAGATACAAGGCAGCCTACTCGGTCAGATACTGCCTCTGTAAACAAAACATTTAGGGGAGGGGTGGTGGCTCAGTGGTAGAGCATCTGCTTGGAAAGCAGAAGGTCCCAGGTTCAATCCCCGGCATCTCCAATGAAAAAGGGTCCAGGCAAGTAGGCGTGGAAAACCTCAGCTTGAGACCCTGGAGAGCCGCTGCCAATCTGAGTAGACAATACTGACTTTGATGGATGGAGGGTCTGATTCAGTATAAGGCAGCTTCATAGGTTCATATGTCTAAGGGGAGGGATGGTGGCTCAGTGGTAGAGCACCTGCTTGGCAAGCAGAAGGTTCCAGGTTCAATCCCTGGCATCTCCAACTAAAAAGGGTCCAGGGAAATAGGTGTGAAAAACCTCAGCTTGAGACCATGGAGAGCCGCTGCTAGTCTGAGGAGACAATACTGACTTTGATAGACCCAGGGTCTGATTCTGTATAAGGCAGCTTCATATGTTCATATGTTCAACATGTGTTGAGTCCATTACTCATATTCTTCTTTATTGTAATTTGTATACAGATCTTCGTCACAAGTCTTTCCATCCTCTTTTAGTCGGCATGGTTGATTGTTCTGATGCACTTACAGTCTAAAGACGTTTGAACGATTCTTCATCTAGTGTCACTGAGAAGGTGGCTAAGTTTCTTTACCCCATTTTAAAGGCATGCCACAGGATCTCATAGAAACGGTTTATGCTTACTCTGATGTATATGTATACGATGTACACCATCATTCCATTTTGCCTTTTTACACTAATTTGCTCTGATATATATATTTAGATATTTTATGCTAACTTGAACTTGAATATAAGGCAGATTCATGTAAACTTTTGAGTGACAAAGGTGCCTGGTGAAAGGAGCTTTGATTCTTGAAAGTTCCCAGAAGCCTTTTTGGTCTTTATGGTGCTCTTGTTCTATTTATGATGGCTAAAAGAAACTGGGTAGAGAGTTAAACAGGATGCCGCCAGAGACCAAATGTTTTGTGCAAACAACCAAGGAAGACTGATGCTCTCATGTCTTTCTGGAGAAGGAGGAGGAGGAAACTGATTTATACCCCACCCTTCACTCAGAGTGGCTTACCTTACCTTCCCCTCCCCGCAACAGACACCCTGTGAGGTAGGTGGGGCTGAGAGAATGGCTCTTTCAAGAACCGTGGCTGACCCAAGATCACTCAACAGGTGCATGCAGAGGAGTGGGGGAATCAAACCAAGTTCTCCCAGTTTCGAGTCCATGCTCCTAACCACTGCACAAAACTGCCTCTCATTACTGCTCAGCAGCAGAAGCTCGCTGGGCGACCTTGGCTCTGTCCCACCCTCTCCTGCTAACTTACCTCACAGGGTTGTCGCGAGTATTAAAAAAAGGGGGGGAGGAGGAAAAAGAAGATGCTTTGGGTCTCCCCTGGGGAGAAAGGCCAGGTGTAAACGAAGTGAAATAAATAAATCCATACAATAGCCTGTGGCTAATAGCCACACACTGTGGCTAATAGCCACTGATGGACCTCTGCTCCATATTTTTATCTAACGCCCTCTTGAAGGTGGCCATGCTTGTGGCCGCCACCACCTCCTGTGGCAGTGAATTCCACATGCTAATCACCCTTTGGGTGAAGAAGTACTTCCTTTTATCCGTTTTAACCTGTCTGCTCAGCAATTTCATCGAATGCCCACGAGTTCTTGTATTGTGAGAAAGGGAGAAAAGTACTTCTTTCTCTACTTTCTCCATCCCATGCATTATCTTGTAAACCTCTATCATGTCACCCCTCAGTCGACGTTTCTCCAAGCTAAAGAGCCCTAAGCGTTTCAACCTTTCTTCATAGGGAAGGTGTTCCAGCCCTTTAATCATTCTAGTTGCCCTTTTCTGAACTTTCTCCAATGCTATAAGTGTGCGGACTCTTATCTGGGAGAACCGGGTTTGATTCCCCACTCCTCCACTTGCACCTGCTAGCATGGCCTTGGGTCTGCCATAGCTCTGGCAGAGGTTGTCCTTGAAAGGGCAGCTGCTGTGAGAGCCCTCTCCAGCCCCACCCACCTCACAGGGTGTCTGTTGTGGGGGAGGAAGGTAAAGGAGATTGTGAGCCGCTCTGAGACTCTTAGGAGTGGAGGGCGGGATAGAAATCCAATATCTTCTTCTTCTTCTTCTTCTTCTTCTTCTTCTTCTTTTTGAGGTGCGGCGACAAATGCAGTCGTGAGGTCCTGGAGGAGAAATTTAGGCTGCTAGGTGGGAGACTTAAGGCCAGGACCTCCAAGGTGGCCTTCTCGGAAGTGCTACCTGTTCCACGTGCAGGGCAGGAGAGACAGGCACAAATTAGAAGTCTCAATGTGTGGATGAGACGATGGTGTAAGGAGGAAGGGTTTAAGTTTGTTAGGCACATCCGCCGCATGCCAAATCAACAGCATTGAAATAAAGAGCATTGTGGAGATTTTCAACTGAGGAGGTCATGACAAGCTATATTTCCCTAGATAGCTGTGCCCTGCTTTTGGCAACGAGCGCGCCCATCGCTTTGCGTTTCCCTCCCGCTCCGGCAGATGTTTTCCTGTTTGTTGTTTTCTGGCACCAATCAGGGGGGAAACGGGATACTCTAAATGACACCTTGATTATCACTCACATTTTCAAAGGCTGTCCAACAGCAACCGCTGTCAGCTTTCATCAGGGGAGGCCACGGGTCCTCATCAAAACATTTCGCAGCTCACCCGAGAAAGGCACTGACGTCTCCTCTGTCCATTAGGATGTTCTTCTACCTTCCCTTGAGAGATTGTTTCCACTGGGTGGGGGGACATTTCAGCCCTGCTCGCCATTTATTTCCTCCATCGAGGGTGTAGCTTGGGGGTTCCTGGTTTACTGAGCTATTTACCGCTCCGGAAGGGCGATGGGGGGTCGAGAGGCCCTTGTATTTACAGCTGAAAGAATATTTGAGGGGGGTGTGTGTGGAAATTGCGCTCAGGCAAATGCTTTGAGCTCAAATGAGCTTGCAAACATTTAAATGAATCGTCAGGTGTAGCGGCGTGATGTGGTGCAATTAAAAAATAATTAATTGCATCCTCCAAAATGGTAATAGCATCTCGGTGAGAAGGAGAGGGGGAAGTCCATGTGCACGCACAGGATGCAACAGGCAAGGTGAACCAGATGTGAAGGCATTGGTGTGCAGGGCCCACCATAGGTGTGCAGGTGTGCGTGAAGGGGAAAGGAAATGTTTTACTGAGACCCAGTAAGGATTTCATTGTAAATCAGCAGGCAACAGAAGTTCAGCACCCTGGACAGAGCACAAGAAGCCTGCAAATGGTTGGGGCAAATGCAGCCCTTTCATCCACCCTGACCACTCCCACCCTTGCAGCAGAGTGGTGTATCTTTAAAGAGACAGGCCACCTACCTCTCAGCTCAGCACTCCAAGCTTTTGCTCGATTTCTGGTTTCCAGTCAGAGAGTGGGGGTCAGGGAGGTGGTTTCAGGAACTAAACTCCTCCGGGGGACCAGGTTAAGATGATGCCAACTCCTGGGACCAAGTTTGATACAATCTAGCTCAGAGGTCATCTCGCAGAGGGATTGAGGCTGAGTGGCAAAGTCAGGGTCCAGTGCTGATATGGGCGATGCTATCAGCCTCTATTCCTCAGTATTAATGCTACTCAGATTACGGGTCATTGGTGATCATTTGTCACAGGATTAAAGGGCTGGGACATCTTCCTGATGAAAAAGGGTTAAAATGCTCAGGGCGCTTTAGCTTGGGGAAATGTTGACTGAGGGGTGACATGGTGGAGGTTTACAAGATTATGCATGAAACAGAGAAGGAAGAGAAAGAAGTGCTTTTCTCCCTTTCTCACAATACGAGAATTTGTGGGCACTCAAAATTGCTGAGCAGTCAGGCTAGAACAGATAAAAGGAAGTACTTCTTCAACCAAAGGGTGAGTAACACATGGAATTCACTGCCACAGGAGGTGGTGGCAGCTGCAAGCATAGATGACTTCAAGAGGGGATTGGATCAACTTATGGAGCAGAGGTCCACCAATGGCTATTAGCCACAGGGTATAGATGGAACTCCCTGTCTGGGGCAGTGATGCTCTGTATTCTTGGTGCTTGGGGGGCAAGTGGGAGGGCTTCTAATGTCCTGGCCCCACTAGTGGACCTCCTGATGGCACCTGGGGTTTTTTGGCCGCTGTGTGACACAGAGTGTTGGACTGAATGGCCTGATACAACATGGCTTCTCTTATGTTCTTATGATGACAAGACTCCAGTTACATCTCTCCCACCTTTGAGTTTCTAAACTCCAAACCTGAATCCTTCAAGTCAGAACTTCAAGAGATCTGGCAATTTGACCCGTTTTAGCATACAGGGAACCTTCTCTCCATCCAACTTGTGCTTTGAAAAAGAGATTCTCCTGTCTGTTTTATCTCTTTGTTTTTATGTCCTGCATTCTCATCCTAATAGGCTCCCAAAGCCGCTAAAGAGAGAGGAGAAAAGCTCAGCCGGATGATAAATTCACAAAACAATAAAGAGACGGGACAATCAACTATAGCAATTTAAACAATAAAAGCTAATTAACACAAAATATAGAAGAACCGGGTTTTATCCTCCAGGGACTCAAGATGTTCCTGTGAAATATGAGAACATAAGAAAAGTGTTTGTAGGTTCTCCTTCCCCAAAAGGGGATATGCCTTTCACTTTGAAGAAAGAATCAGTCCCTCCGCCTTTACAGAGTAAGACCTATTCAGCATTAGCCTTTGTTGCATTCACATTCTCAGCTCCCGACTTTGCCCAGGGCAGAGAGCAAGCAGGGGACAGGCAGCCGCACTCCAGAGATGCCAAAGCAGAATCCAGAAAGAAAGAGCCCCTCACAGAGCCAGTTTTGTGTAGTCATTGAGTGCCCATACTCTTATCTGGGAGAACTGGGTTTGATTTCCCTCTCCTCCACTGGCAGCTGCTGGAATGGCTTTGGGTCAGCCATCGCTCTCATAGGAGTTGTCCTTGAAAGGGCAGCTGCCGTAAGAGCTCTCTCAGCCCCACTCAACTCACAGGGTGTTTGTTGTGGGGGAGGAAGGGAAAGGAGATTGTAGGCCGCTCTGAGATTCAGAGTGAAGGGAAAGGAAAGATCCTCTGTGCAAGCACCAGTCATTTCCGACTCTGGGTTGACGTCACTTTCACAATGTTTTCATGGCAGACTTTTTATGGAGTGGTTTGCCATTGCCTTCCCCAGTCTTTTACACTTTCCCTCCAGCAAGCTGGGGACTCCTTTGACCGACCTCGGAAGGATGGAAGGCTGAGTGAACCTTGGGCCGGCTAACTGAACCCAGCTTCTGCCGGAATCGAACTCAGGTCGTGAGCAGATCGTTCAGACCACAGTACTGCAGTACCGCTGCTTTATCACTCTGCGCCACGGGGCAGCGAAGGGCAGGATATAAATCCAATCTCTTCTTCTAAGTGCAGAATCGGTCTGAGTCTTCAAGGTGTGTAAGTGAACGGCAGGGCTTGCCAGAGTATTGCTGCAGCACAGGCAACCGAAAGGTGGTGGCTCAGAACAGGAGCATTGGGGAGGGACTGTGGCTCTGTGGAAGGACAGCTGTTTTGCATACCAAACGTTTAGCTTCGTTTATTCAATCTATATCCCACCCTCCCTTCTGAAGCAGGCTCAGGGCGGCTGGGCTTTGGCAAAGTTCCTGACTTTGCCAGGTTAAAGGGTAAGGTAGCAAACGACAGGAAAGATTTCTGCTCGAGATCCTGAAAGATGGCTGCCAGTCAGAGCAGTCAATACTGGTCTAGATGGAGCGTAGCGGTGGTCTGGCTTTCGTTGTGGAGAGTGCCGCCCTCAAAATCCAAGAATCCAGTAGTACCTGCTGGACCAACAGAGGTTGTGTCACAGTATGAGCTTTTGTGAGTCAACGGCTTGCTTCTTCAGACACCTGTATGCCGGGAAAGTTATCAGTATAGCTGGTAGGGATGTTGTGCCTTGTTATGCCTTTTGGTTTATTAGATTATGAGAGCCAGTTTGGTGTAGTGGTTAAATGCGCAGACTCTTATCTGGGAGAACCAGGTTTGATTCTCCACTCCTCTATGTGCACCTGCTGGAATGGCCTTGGGTCAGCCTCATAGGAGTTGTCCTGGAAAGGGCAGCTGCTGTAAGAGCTCTCTCCTACCTCACAGGGTGTCTGTTGGGGGTGGGGGGAGGTAAAGGCGATTGTGACCGCTCTGAGACTCTGAGATTCAGAGTATAGGGCGGGATATAAATCCAATATCTTCTTCTTCTTTTAAAAAAATTGAAAAGTATTTTCTCCTTCTGCTTTTGTAGAGAAGTGAGTTACATGTTGTAGGGGCCTTTTTTTCCTGTTGTGAAATTCATCTGGAAAAAATAGATTGATTCTGGAGAGAGGAGTCAAGTTCAGCAAGTTTTTCCTTGATCAGTTTCTGTTTCTGGTACAAGATGCTGATCAAAGATTTCAGCAGCTGCTTGGAGGACACATGGCACAAACTCCCACCATAGTTTGTTGGGGCAGTGGATTGTAGTGGTTTTCTTTAAAAAAAAATTCTCAGTCCCTTTGGTATAATGTTACAACTTCTGCATTTGGTGAGAAAGAAAGATGAAGTCTGTTTGTACCTGTGCAACTTTCTTTGCAAGCTTAATAGATTTCTGTTCTCTACGGCTAAATGCGGTGGCCACCGTGGAGATAGATCAAGTCGGGTAGTAGGCTTTGTCTGTCTGTAGTAGTAGAAAAGAGCAAGAGTCCAGTAGCACCTAACAAAATGTGTGGCAGAGAATGAGCTTTCATGAGTCAAATACAGCTAGAATGCGAATCCATCTATCCTTATATCTTGGAGAGTGGAGTGTTTTCAGATGCCAACTAGAAATAGCAGGCAAATGACAATCGCAAGTAAATGACAAAAGCAGGCATGATTGGATTAGATGTGATATGGAGAGGGGTAGCGGGTGTGGAGAAATCAGCATTTGTAATGAGACCGGAAACCTAGGTCTTGATTCAGTCCAGGAGGATGCATCGACTCAAACTTCATTATCAGTTGCAGTTCGGCAGTCTCTCTTTCTAATCCCCCTTTGAAGTTCCTTTGTAAGAGAACTGCTACTCTTCGGTCAGCAGCTAAATGCCCTGGAAGGTTAAAATGTTCCCCCATTGTTGTTGGTTTTTTTTTTAATGCTGTGGCTTATGATGTCAGACTTATTCTTTGTCAAAGGCACTGGCTTGTTCATCCAGTGTAGAGGGTGGAAGGGCATTGTTGACACTTGATTGCATAAAACACATTAGAAGAACAGCAGGAGCATGAAAGGCTGGAAAACTGGGCTAAAACAAAATAAATTTTAACAGGAACGATGTAAAGTTCTGCATTTAGGTAGGGGGCAAAATGCATAATTATAGGATGGGGGAGTCTTGTCTTGGCAGTAGTATGTGCAAAACTACATACTACTGCCAAAAGTAGGAGGCCTTAGTGGACCATATGCTGAACATGAGTCAGCACTGTGATGCAGTGACTAAAAAAAGCAAATGCGGTTTTGGGCTGTATCAACAGAAGTCTAGTGTCCAGATCAAGCAAAGTGATGGTATCGCTTTACTCTGCTCTGGTCAGTCTTGTGTTCAGTTTTGGACACCACAGTTTAAGAAGGATATAGATAAGTTGGCACAGATCCAGAGGAGGGTGATGAAGATGGTGAGGGGTCTGGAGACCGAGTCCTTTGAGGAAAGGTTGAAGGAACTGGGCATGTTTAGCCTGGAGAGAAGATGACTGGGAGGTGATACGATAACTATCTTTAAGGACTTGAAGGGCTGTCATAGAGAGGATGGCGCAGAGTTGTTTTCTGTTGCTCCAGAAGGTTGAACCAGAACCAGTGGATTGGAATTAAATCAAAAGAGTTTTTGACTAAGCATTAGGAAGAACCTCCTGACCGTTAGAGCGGTTCCTCAGTGGGACAGGCTTCCTCTGGAGGTGGTGGGCTCTCCTTCCTTGGAGGTTTTTGAGCAGAGGCTAGATGGCCATCCAACAGCAGTGCTGATTCTGTGAATTAGGCAGATCATGAGAAGGAGGGCGGGAAAGGTTGCATCTGAGACTCTGAGACTCTTCGGAGTGGAGGGCGGGATATAAATCCAATATCTTCTTCTTCATCTTCTTCAGGCCAGATCATGAGAAGGAGGGCGGGAAGGGTTGCATCAGTGCTTAGTTCTTGTGGCCCCAGGGAAATGCTGTTCAACACTTTGGGGTCAGCAATTTTTCTTAAGGCCAGTTTGGCCAGGGATTCTGGAGAGGTTAGGTTTTTATTTTTGTTGTTTGACATCTTCTAGGCTTGGAGCAGGGGTCACTGGGGGTGTATTTAGGGGGAGCTACTTGTGAAGTTCCTGCATTGTGCAGGGCGTTGGACTAAATGACCCCGGAGATCCCTTCTAACTCTATGATTCTATGAACCTGAACTAGTATGGTTGATCTTGCTGGGTCCAGCGATGGTATTTCTAGGATCTATATGAGATAGGAGAATCTTTGTGCCAACATTTTTGAATGCTGAAGGACCTTCATTTAAATTGAAAGTATTTGGATTGGCTTTATATAATAGTAGGTTTCGAACTGAGTTATCACATATTGAAGAAGCTTGCAACTTCTGAGGAAGACACATATATAATGGGCTTCAACCGGGTACTCATAGAGTTGAGTCAAGCTACAATTATATTTTATTTACTGGAATCAAATTGTCAACAGTAAGGACTTTCAGCTTTACAGTTTATCTACTGCAATTTAGTCGGTAGCTGTATTACAAGGATTTTTCATTCTAGGTCTTCAAGGAATATTTCTGAGGGTTCTACAGCAATTTGTCGGCATTGTGAGGAAGTACATGGAAGTGTGAGTGTTGTTTAATGTGGTTTTTTTTTGGAGAAACATTATTGAAAGGCAAGAGTAATATAATAAACATGGACCTAGTATAAATTTTTCAATCGAGGTTTATTAAAATTACACTGTAGTCTGATTCAGCAAGGTGTTTTTTTTTCCGTTTTTTGTATTTCGCACTGTGGTCCCTTTCTTGTTTGTTAGGATCTGTATGACAGCAAAGTCAGCATCATGGTTTGCCCCCCCAGTCGGAAAGAAGAGGCAGACACGATTGTTGGGTTTTAAACCGGGCCGCTTTATTAGAAATAACAAATAACCAATAACTGGCAGGGGGGGAAACCAAACCAGACAAGCCCTGGGGTCAACACCTGGACCCCGCCTTGTCCAAAGGGCGAGCCACCCTGCCCCCAGCACAAACCCGCCGAAATCGGGTTGTAACTGAGCGGCCAGGCCTCCAGCCGTCACCAACCGGGCTGGCATCAATCCCCATGGAAAGATCCACCCAGGTGAGGCTCCCTGTGATCTGCATCACCGTACTGAGCCGTTTAGCCCATCTACGGTTCCTGCAGACCACCGCACCAACGGTGCTAGGCCATAGGTGCTCCCCTGGGAAACCCTGTGGCCAAACCCCATCCAGCCACCGCCAATGCCAAGCCTCTGCTTAGGCATTAGCGCCCCAACGGGTGGCCCAGAGCCAACTGCACCCCCTGTCGAATTTCATCCAAAAAGGCCCGGTTGCCCAAATCAGATAAATGCACACCATCCGGCCGATACAGGTCGCCTTGATTGACCCGTATGGCCGGATGAGGGAGGAAAATTCCTAGTCCCTCCTCCATGGCCTTCTGAATGGCCCTATTGGCCTTACGTCTGGCCCGCTCAATTCCCCCCGGCGAAATAGCGTACCTCCACACCAAGCGCGGCAAAATTGCCGACCACACCAATATAACCCCAGGCCACCTGCGACGAATTTCGCGGAGGTCAGCCAACGCCTGCTGGGAAAGAGCCTTCCCACGCAACAACCCCAAGTCGTTCCCACCTAAGTGAACGACAAGAATGTGTGGAGGTAACGCCTTCCGCTCCCTGAACAACAGTGGCATGATCCCGGGCCAGCGCAGCCCCCGACGACCCAGCCATTCCACAGTAGCCCACGCACTGAGACCAAGCTGGGTGCCCACAGGAGACCGTCTGGCGAAATGGGCAGCCCAAAAAACCATGCTGTGCCCGCAGATAAGAACCCGCCTTCTCTCACCCCGAGCCACAGCACCTGAAAAAACAAACAACAGTCAGCATGACATGCGCAGAACCACCAACCCACCACCTACCTGCTAGGTGACCAGGGGACGCACATAAGACTTGTAAGCCGCCGACCGCCATCGGCCGATATGCCGAATGGCAGAGGGCGTGTAGCCCATAGCAGCAGCTGTGGAGGCCGCCCCGATCCGGAAGGAATGCGTCCCAAATTTGACGCCAGTGAGACCCAATCGAACCAGGGCCTTGCTCGTGACAGACCAAAACTGATATTTGGTAAGAGGGGAGCCATCATCGTGCCTAAGAAAAGGACCTTGGACCTCGCCCCTGAGCTGGGCATAACGACGAACAGCCCTGACCAGACATAATTCCTGCGTTGCACACATGCCGATCGTGATGGTGGTTCCCCTCTGCCGCTGATCAGTCTTGGACCGGCGAATCGTCAGAACCAGCTGACTATTAGCAATTTTTACGTCTCCAGATTGGAGCGCCCTCCCAGAAGTGTCAGCCTTTGACTGCACTACCAGCTCGCTTACGCGCAGGGCCCCAAAGAAGGCCAACAGCGAGGCAGCGTGGAACAATGCCGACTCAAATGGGGAAGAGCAGACACTAGGCCAACCCCCAAACAATCCACGGAGGACCGACGGGGATATGGGCTGTCTGTCGTCCACCTGCCGGACCCGCTCACGTGCCCAGCCCTCTAGCATCTTTTTGACTCTAAAGTCTCCAGTGGACTCCGTGAGGCCGCGGGCCTTGCTTTCAAAGGCCAATGCTGCCAATTGTCCCCTTATGGTTTTTAGCCCCAAGCCTCTTTCCTTTTGTCGCACGCAAAATTGCATGATGTGCGCCACGGGGATCGGCCAGGAATCCGGGAGTGCAGCAGCCCCCCTAAACTCACCAAACTGAGCAGTCGCTCTGGCATATGCCCTCCTTGTACTAGGGGCTAGTGCCAACTGAATGGCCCTACCGGCTTCCTGTTCCCAAGCCTCCAGAGCTCCGCGGGCATTTCCGCCGGACATGAATCTGCCTCTGGGGCCAACTGCCGGAAACGCTCCATCTGTTGGCGAGACAGAGCATCCGCCACGCCATTGCATACACCCGGTACGTGCCTGGCCAGGAATAAAACATTCAACCGGAGGCAATGCAGGGTAAAAAACCTAACCAGGTTCATGACCGCCACCGATTTAGAAGTCAAGGAATTGATAACATGTACTACAGCCATGTTATCGCACCAAAACAGGACTGAATGGTTGGAAAGCT
Organism: Heteronotia binoei; assembly: GCF_032191835.1. Lineage (NCBI taxonomy): Eukaryota > Metazoa > Chordata > Lepidosauria > Squamata > Gekkonidae > Heteronotia > Heteronotia binoei. The sequence continues at coordinate 11,306,574 of NC_083234.1, forward strand.
GCTCCCCCCACAGGCAAACGGCCACCAGGATGGGAAAAAATTCCAGAAACGTAAGATCTCTACAGAGCCCGCTATCCAACCAATCAGCCGGCCATTGCTCAGCACACCAATGGCCCCTAAAATATACCCCAAAACCACTGGCACCGGAAGCGTCCGAAGAAATCTGAAGCTCTGCTTCAATCTTCAGGTCCTCCCTCCAGAAGGAAACTCCATTGAAGGACTCAAGGAAATCCTCCCAAACCTCCAAGTCCGCTCTCATTCCAGCATTGACTCGGACCCTATGGTGGGGGAGGCGCAGCCGGCCCATGGCGTCGCAAAAGCGTCGCAAAAAGGCCCTGCCTGGGGCCACCACTTTGCAAGCAAAGTTAAGGTGGCCCACCACCTGCTGCAATTCTAAAAGGGAAACTTTACGCTGCCCCTTCAGGGCGGCCAACCGACTCTTAAGGTCAGAGACCTTATTTTCCGGTAAACGGGACGTCTGCTGGAGAGTATCCAGCTCAATGCCTAAGAAAGTAAGGACCGTGCTGGGGCCCCGGTTTTTTCGTGTGCCAGTGGCACACCAAGCTCGAGGGATAACTCCTGAAAGGAGCTTAACAACCTGGCGCATTGACCAGATCCTGCTGGACCTACAAAAAGGTAGTCATCCAGGTAATGCGCCGTGTCGTCAACCCCCGTCCTAACCCTGAGCGCCCATTCCAAAAAGGAACTGAAACGCTCGAACGCTGCACAGGAAATGGAGCATCCCATCGGCAAAGCCCGGTCCATATAGAATTTCCCTTCAAAGGCAAAACCCAATAACTCAAAATCATCGGGGTGGACAGGCAAGAGGCGAAATGCAGACTTGATGTCGCATTTTGCCAACTCCGCCCCCACCCCGCATCCGCGAACTACTTTGACCGCCTGATCAAAGGAAGTATAACGCACCGAGCAAAGTTCCTCAGGAATAGCATCGTTCACCGAAGCTCCCCTAGGATAAGACAGGTGGTGTATAATCCTATACTCACCGGCTGCCTTCTTGGGCACCACCCCCAACGGGGATACCCGCAATGTGGGAACCGGCGGTGCATCAAAGGGTCCAAGGACCCTGCCTTCCTGACATTCTTTAGCTATCTTTTCCCGGACCACATGTTCGAGACCAACCACCGATCTAAGGTTGGGAGCTAAAAAGGGGGCCCTAAGCCCCCTGTACGGAATCCGAAACCCAAGAGTAAAACCATCCTGTAAATAGCTAGCATCAGCCCTGCACGGATATGCGGCCAATAACCTACTGAGAGCCGGCAGGCGGATGGGGCTGGGGCCCTTTTCCAGGCGGCAGCGAACCGCCGCCGCCTCCGGGGCGCTTACCGCCCACTCCAGGCTTTGATCTACTGCAGGCCGACAATGCGTGGGGCCCACTGCACAGCGGACATTCGTGACGGAATTTACAGGGCTTCCTGGGACAGACCCCCTTGGAAGTGAACTCCCAGCACAACAACCGGGTTTGAACCGGCTGGCCCGCGGAAACGCGGGCAGCTGGGGTAGTCTGCTGTTGCTGTGATCTCTGCACCAAATGGCCGCTGTCGGACCTATCCCCAGCATTCGGTTTTGCTGGCGCCATCAGCTGCAACCACAGCTGTTGGTTTATTTGGTCCCACGGCATTCCCGGATTGACGGCAGCCCGCATCCGGAAGGCTTCGTCGTACTGCAGCCAAGCTGCATCGGCGAAGTCCGTATACGCCCTATAGATTATGTCTATATACTGAAAGAGGGCAGCCGACCTAGCCGGCTGTGCTCTTGCAATGACCCCGGCATAAATAAGGAAGCCGGGCAACCAGTTTGCCCAGGCCCTGTCAATCTTCCTACGCTTTAGCTTTTCCTTGTCTCTGTCATCGAGCTCGTCCTTACTTTTCTTCTCGAGTTCTCTAAACAGGAGACCAAAAACATCCACGTACTCCCCGCGGAGGATTTTCTCACGCGTGGCTGACGTCCCCCAAAGGCAAGGAAGTGTCGCCGTAAGGGAGAGCATGAAAGGGGATACTGGCATAGGTGTTCGGTGGATAGAACCACCCGCCCGTTTGCGTTGCAGGCCATGCTTCCTGCAATTGTGCACTCTGCTGACCGCCCCAAGGCAAAAAGCCAGGTGTGGGCAGCGAGGGGGGGGGCTGTGGGCGGCACCCCAGCACCCACCTGTTGACCCATAGGGGCGGGAACTACGCTGGACAGCAAACCGGGGGTATGCAAACCCCAAGCCCATGGCTGAGCGTGGCCCAACTGTTCACTGACACTTAACCACCCGGGCCCCCATCCCGCCCCGCTCGGCCCCGGCAGATGAGGGGTAGGCTGGGCGGGGCCCCAAGGCCAACCCTGAACTGGCAGAGTAATGGGCTTACCACCATCACCAGGAAAGACGCCCGAACCTCCAGGCGGCCCACCGCTTCCAGATGCCCCCTCACCCGATGGCATGCCCGATGGGCCTTCACCTGGATCCTCCTCCTGGTCAGGTTCCAGAGGCGCTTCGGGCTCCAACTGCCCCTCCTGTAAAGCAGACAGCCTTGCAAGCAATTCAGTTTCAAAAGTCAGCCGCGCCGACCTGCCGGTGGCACGGCGACGGCCCTCCCAGATGGGTGCACCCCTGGCCACATGCTCCTGTTCAAGGGCATCCAATTGATTGATAATGGCGAGACGAACCCGCTCACTCTGGCCCTGATCTTCAGCTGGGGCTCCTTGCTGACCCCGCCCCCGGGGTGGGCAAGCGGGCTGCTTGCCCTTGGACTTACCCTGTCCCTTTTTAGGAGCCATCCCCTACTGGTGACCAGCAGTGAAACCAGGCTAAGGCTTACCGGCCAATCAAAGGCCCCCTTTCAGCACCACCCCCCTCCCTCAGTAGGAAGAGGTGAATACACCCCTGCCAATGAGGTAGCCCCCAACTACCAATCCCCAACACCCAGCAGGCACCACCCTTGAACCTTCCAACCCACACGGGTAAGGAAGGGATGATGAGAGGGGAAGGTGCTAAAGGCACAAGCCCCAGCCCCAGGCCCTCAGGTGAAGGGAAATCGGGGGGGGGGGGGTGTTTCAACCAAGGAAGGAAACCTCAGGAGAAGGGACCACCTAATGTGTGGCCAGCAGCCCTCACTCCTCTGCCTAGGGACCACTTCGCGCCGCCTTCCCGGCCTCCCCCCGAAACCCTCGGAAGCTACTAGGCCTTCCGCCGCGCTACTCAGCCGCCGCAAGCGCGTCTGCTGATCCACGAAGCTCTGCACCCGAACAGCCGCCGCAAGCGCGCCTCGCCGCGCAAAGCACCAGCGCCGAACAGCTGATCCCCGGGAAGCTCCCTGCGCCGCTCCGAACAGCCGCTGCAAGCGCGCCTCCCGCGCAAAGCACCAGCGCCGAACAGCTGATCCCCGGGAAGCTCGCCGCGCCGACCGAAGCTGCCCAGGCCTAGACCCTGCAGCAGCACCAACAGACGTGGCTCTCCCCCAGAGAGCCGAAAACAAACTGCGTAGTGAGGCGGGAGCCGGGGCTTATAAAGCCCCACCTCCACGCCTCGCTAAACACCCGTATGTCGGGTGATGTTGCTGCCCCTCCCTCCTTCCGGGGACGCAAAGACGGCCCCCAGCCTATAGCCTGCAAGCTGGCTCGGCTGGGCAGGGGCCGGACATTGTTGAAGGCCTTGGTACTAGAGTCCGCATCATTGTTAAGTAGTTTATCATTATGGGTGAGAAATTATTTTAGGTTAGTAGACTTGCTTAGAGACAGGCATGAAAGCCCATCCCCTGCCACAAATTTCGTTGGTTTTTAACACGCTACTGAAGAGCCCCATGGCACAGAGAGGTAAAGCTGCAGTACTGCAGTCCTAAACTCTGCTCAAACCCTGATTCCAGTGCAAGCTGGGTTCAGGTAGCTGGCGCGAGGCTGACTCAGCCTTCCTTCCTTCCGAGGTCAGTAAAATGAGTCCCCAGCTTGCTGGGGGGAAAGTGTAGATGACTGGGAAAGGCAATAGCAAACCACCCCATAAAAAGTCTGCTGTGAAAATGTTGTGAAAGCAATGTCACCCCAGAGTTGGAAATGACCGGGGCTTGCACAGGTACTACCTTTACCTTTTTTAACTCTCTACTAAGCTTTTCCCTCCTGCTACAGACAGACAGGGCTCTTTTTGTAGGAGGAACTCCTTTGCATACAAAACATCACTGATGTAGCCAATCCTCCAAGAGCTTACAGTAGGCCCTGTACTAAGAGCCCTGTAAGCTCTTGAAGGATTGGCTACATAAGAGGGGTGTGGCCTAATATGCAAAGGAGTCCCTGTTACTAAAAAAAAAGCCCTGCTAACACGGCTACTCTTGTTGATCTATCCCCCCCCCAAAAAAAAAATCCATAAAGGTTTTTTTCCCCCAAGTATAACAATGTTTATTGATAAATACAAGTATATAAAATTGGGGCATGAACATGTTTTGATAAATTGAGTAGACTTAATGTCAATACTATACTATAATAGAAGAAGAAGAAGAAGAAGAAGAAGAAGAAGAAGAAGAAGAAGAAGAAGAAGAAGAAGAAGAAGAAGAAGAAGAAGAAGAAGAAGAAGAAGAAGAAGAAGAAGAAGAAGAAGATGACGACGACGACGACGACGACGACGATGATGATGATGATGATGATGATGATGATGATGATGATGATGATGATGATGATGATGATGATACTGGATTTATATCCCGCCCTCCACTCCGAAGAGTCTCAGAGCAGCTCACAATCTCCTTTACCTTCCTCACCCACAACAGACACCCTGTGAGGTAGATGAAGATATTGGATTTATATCCCGCCCTCCACTCCGAAGAGTCTCAGAGCGGCTCACAATCTCCTTTACCTCCCCCCGCCACAACAGACACCCTGTGAGGTAGATGAAGATATTGGATTTATATCCCACCCTCCACTCCGAAGAGTCTCAGAGCGGCTCACAATCTCCTTTCCCTCCCACCCCCACAACAGACACCCTGTGAGGTAGATGAAGATATTGGATTTATATCCCGCCCTCCACTCCGAAGAGTCTCAGAGCGGCTCACAATCTCCTTTACCTTCCTCCCCCACAACAGACACCCTGTGAGTGGGTGGGGCTGGAGAGGACTCTCACAGCAGCTGCCCTTTCAAGGACAACTCCTGCCAGAGCTATGGCTGACCCAAGGCCATTCCAGCAGGTGCAAGTTGAGGAGTGGGGAATCAAACCCGGTTCTCCCAGATAAGAGACCGCACACTTAACCACTACACCAAACTGAATAGGGGACCAATTCAGTTTTTCACCCTTTTGTTTCACACCCACAAAGACCACTTCCAAGGGCATTTATCCACCTCTTCAAACTGATCAATATTTTTGTACAAGTAAACTATGTTTTTTTAAAAAGACTTGTGCACTTGCCCATAAAGGGTTTTTTTGGGGGGAGAGATCTCTTGGAGGGGATTAGCCCAGGACATTTATATACTTGAAGAAAGAAAGGTGGTTTCTTCTTATTGCATTGGCAAAATTGAAACGCAGTTCTCCACCTCCAGGAAACTATCCACTGCAATGAAAGTGTGGGTTGAAATTGCCTCCTGGTGCTTATTTAGCGCGGCCCAGAGAGGTCTCCTGGTCAGACATTTCTATTTCCACATGCTCCTCTTTCTATCCTGCCTCTTCCCTCCCTGACTCGTTCCACACCTCAAAAATATTCTTTTTTTAAAAAAAAAAAATCCTGGTCATCTCTCCCTGAATCTCTCTGAACAGCTGCGGCTTGTAGAAACAAATTGAAGTATCTCCATTTTGAAGAGAAATGATGCATCGCGCCAACCAGCTGCCCCCTTCCACAGCCGCACGGTAGCGTGCCCGCGCGCGCCCGTTTTGACAGATGGCGATGCTTTCAGTGACTGACCTGGTTTTTTATTCTTCCTTATAATCCATAGCTTGAGTTCCAAATACTTTAAAACCATTACCGGCCCATAGATCACCCCCAAGTGCTAAAGTCCGGGGCACTTAATAACCCTTGGGGAAGTACTATCAATCAGTAGAGGGAAAACACCTAATGGCAAACTGTTTAGCGCCTCAGATACCTGCTTTTGTCAGAGATGAATGGAGCCACAGCGCTTTGCAGAGGTTTGGAGAAGCTGGCTCATTCTGCTCTGCTCTCTGACGCTCCTTCCATGGGCCACAGCCCGACGATTGCGACTCAGACTGTGCCTTTCCGTCTCTAGCTCTGATCTGCAGGCCAACATTTGTTATTTTCAAAGAGGGAGAAATACGTCTGGAGAACCCTTGATGTGTCTGTTTTCCCTTTCTCCCCCATCTCGCTCCATACCTGGCGCTTTCTCCTTTCTCCAGCTGCAATTAATCACATGATATGTTTGTCAATCTCTAGGTGGCACCTGGAGATCTCCCAAGATTGCAGCTGGTCTCCAGACAATAGAGATCGATTCCCCTGGAGGAAAGGGCTGCTTTGGAAGGTGGGTTCTATACCTCCAGGTGGCATTAAGCTTTGCTGAGGTCCCTCCCTTTTCCTTGTTGGAAGAAGAAGATGAAGATGTTGGATTTGTATCCCTCCCTCCACTCAGAGGGGCTCACAGTCTCCTGTATCTTCCTCCCCCACCACAGACACCCTGTGAGGTGGGTGGGGCTGAGAGGGCTCTCACAGCAGCTGTCCTTTCAAGGACAACCTCTGCCAGAGCTATGGCTGACCCAAGACCATTCCAGCAGGTGCAGGTGGAGAAGTAGGGAATCAAATCCAGTTCTCCCAGATAAGGGTCCACACACTTAACCACTACACCAAACTGGCTCTCTCACCAAACTGGAGTGAGCAACTCAGTGGAGGGAGAGCACTACATCACTCTAAGTGTGTATGGGTGTTATCTCCTTGAATGGAATGCCTCTCTGTGTCTTAACCTGAAAACTACCCTCTGACCCTCCTTTCTCTCTTTCTCTCTCTCTCCCTCTTTCCTCTTTGTCCTTTCCCTCACTGCACATGGCCTTCCATGGAGACACATGTCTCTGCAGGTCTCTTCGGTGGAGGCAATGCCCTCAAACTCTCACGCACACGATGCAGAACAAGATGGCCATTTGTGACAGGGAAAGTCCTCTTTAGATTAGGCTTCTCTCTCTCTTTTTGACTGCGACTTGAATGTAAACAAGATCTACTCGAACAAATGAAAGTCTACCTTTTTTGCAATATATTTATTGGGAGATTTATTTACAGTATTCAGGATCACACTTCTAAAACTGGGCAAAACTCTGCTATATTAAACCAAATATCCTAATACTGCAAACCCTGCTGGCTATACCCTCAAAACCTCTAGATACTTCCCAGTTCACAGCTAGCAACCGTATTACATGGACTTACAGATGGCATAATGTCAGCCATTATAGAGCCAGTCGAATTTGCTTACCAGCGTAAGAATGGAAGAATTGCCCAGATAGTTTAGATCAATGGACAATCTACTCCAACATCCAGTGGCCAGGATCTTGCAAGGCCCACAAGCAGGGTTTGTTGTTGTTGTTCAGTCGCACACTCGAGTCAGACTCTTTGTGACCCCATGGACAAAGTCACGCCAGGTCTTCCATTGTCCTCCGAAGTCTGCTCAAATTCGTGTTTGTTACATCAGTAACGCTGTCCATCCATCTCATCTTTCTCATTCATCCATTTGTTTGTTCATTCATTCATTCATTCGTTCATTCATTTGTTTGTTTGTTCGTTCGTTCATTTGCTTGTTCGTTCATTCATTCATTCATTCGTTTGTTTGTTCATTCATTCATTCATTCGTTTGTTTGTTTGTTCGTTCATTTGCTTGCTTGTTCATTCATTTGTTTGTTTGTTCATTCATTCATTCGTTTGTACATTCATTCATTAGTTCATTTGTTTGTTTGTTCGTTCATTCATTCATTTGTTTGTTTGTTCATACATTTATTCCTTCCTTCATTCATTTGTTCGTTCATTCATTCATTCATTCATTCTCTTCAATTTCTAACCCACCCTCCCCATGCCCTCCCTAGTCTCCACCAGTGATTGGACTACCTCAAACTGGAACAGAGGCATACTGAGGCGCTCATTGCAGGATGCAAATCGATGTCAGAGAAAGAAGAATCTCTAACAGCAGTGAAAATGAGATGGACCAAAAGCAATGACAATGTATTTATTTATTAGCTTCTTTTAGACCTTGCCTTTCACCCAAAATGAGAACCTGAAGAAGCTGGCATCCTTCTGCTCTCCTCCATTTTATCCTCACAAGAACGCCGCAAGGTAGGTTAGATGGCGAGTGTGTGACTGGCCCAAGGTCCCCTAGCAAGCTTCCATGGCAGAATGGGGGATTTTGCAACTGGTCTTCCCAGATCCCATCTAACTACTACGCTGAAGAACTGAGCAGTGAACATAAGAACATAAGTGAAGCCATGTTGGATCAGGCCAATGGCCCATCCAGTCCAACACTCTGCATCACACAGTGGCCAAAAAACCAGGTGCCATCACTGGGGCCAGGACACTAGAAGTCCTCCCGCTGTGCCCCCCAAGCACCAAGAATACAGAGCATCACTGCCCTAGACAGAGTTCCAACAATATGCTGTGGCTAATAGCCACCGATGGACCTCTACTCCATATGTTGATCCAATCCCCTCTTGAAGCTGGCTATGCTTGTAGCCCCCGCCACCTCCTGTGGCAGTGAATTCCACACGTTAATCACCCTTTGGGTGAAGAAGGACTTCCTTTTATCAGTTCCATCCCTACTGCTCAGCAATTTATTTGAGTGTCCACGAGTTCTCCTATTGTGAGAAAGGGAGAGAAGTCCTTCTTTCTCTACCTTCTCCATCCCATGCATGACTGATGAAAGCTCCTCTCTTGCCACAGATGTTGTTAGTCTTTCGGGTGCTCCAGGACTCTGGCTCTTTTCTGCTGCTACAGAAAGATGAGCAGGGTGACCCATCTTGATCTCCACCACACTGTCTCTCTCTCTCTCTCTCTAACTTACAAAGCAAAAAGAAATGAAAACGGCCGTATTGGCTCGTTCACCTAGCATCGGCATCGGGGCCAATGAAGTCAACTGAAAGTGGAAAGAGAAGGGAATGTAAATCAATGCATCGAACATTGTTGAAAGACAAGTCAAAAACTGATGGAAAAGCAGTTATGGTGGTTGGCTTCCCCCCCCCCCCCCCAAATGTGGTGCCAGTATATTCACAAAGTCTATTGGGATTGCAGGGGGAAATCAGATTAAAGGACGGTCAATGTGTTCCTTTGTAAGGAAATTCAAGCTGGGCACAACTGCTTGAGAAGCTCTCCTCTCGAACGTGTTTCTTCTTCTCTGACTTGCAGTTAGGGGGAGGTGGCGAGAACCGTTTCCGGGTTCACCGTAGGCAAGGGTAGAATTCCAGCAGCAGCTCCTTTGCATATTAGGCCACACACCCCTGATGTAGCCAATCCTCCGAGAGCTGACAAGGCTCTTTTTTGTAAACCCTTGGAGGATTGGCTACATCAGAGGGGTGTGACCTAATATGCAAAGGAGCTCCTGCTAGAATTCAACCCCTGACTGTAAGGAAGATGCAACAATGAAGTCCCTCAATGCTCCACCGTCCCCCCTCCGACCCTCTCCTCTCTTTGACTCACCCACCTTGGCTCCCAAGAAAGTTACCTGTCGCCCTAGACTGTATGGCAGCCTAGGCATGGCTAACTTCAGGTGTATCCCTGCCTGCACTGAGAACATCACCGAGTCATATGGAGGGGCACCCAATTTGGTACCCTGAGATGGCCAGTGGCCTAGGCAATCACCTAGTTTGCCTAGCGGCAGAGCCTGCCCTTCCCACAGCTCATGTTTCTGACAAGCTCTTGGAGGACATGTCATTTGCTCATCCTTGCTGGAGTGTCTGCGTGGCATCAGGCCAGATGGCGAACATGTGAAAGCAGCAGCTTGGATCTTGATGTGCTTGACTGACGAAGCATCTAGCAGATTGTGGTGGGAAGTGAGATACTAGCCAGGTGACCGCGGTGGTGACAAACTGTCGCCTGTTTTAGCTGAAGCAGATGCCTACCGTTCTGAGACCGTCTTGCACTTTCCTGATTGACGCGCCTGTCATCTTGGTAACAAAAGAACATTCTGCCTGATTGTCAGGAGCAAGAGTTCAGCGAAACTTCCAAAAATGGGTTCAAGACCATCCTGGAGTAAGCTGTCCCATGACTGAATGAGCCAGCTTTCCATTGGAGGATCAATGCTGGAATTCTTAATCCAATGAAGAGGCACAATGAATGAAGGGAGCATTCCCAAGCATATAAGACAAAATTTCCAAGAATGTTCCCAGTTATGGGTGACAATAGATTCAGAAGCCTCTTCATGAGGTTGAAAGTATTTTCCCTAGTATGCTTACAGTGCCATCCTAAGCAAAGTTAAACTCTTCTAAATCCATTAGGGTCAAGGGGAGGAGGAGGAGGAGGAGATGACTATAGATTTATACCCCACCCTTCTCTCTGAATCAGTCCCAGGGCAGCTTACAATCTCCTTTATCTTCTTCCCCCACAACAGACACCCTTTGAGGTGAGTGGGGCTGAAGGATAAAGGACTTTAGAAGGATAAAGTGTTGAGTATGGCACTGCTAATTTTATTCTAAGACTGAACCACGGGATTGTGTCAGGAGGAGATATCTCCTATGTCTAAAAATGGGGGAGGGTCTCCCATTTAAAAATGTGGGTCCAAATTCATTTTGCTTCTCTCAGAATTCCATGGGAGTTCCTACCAAAGAAGAGATTCCAAGAGTACCCCAAAGTAGACTCTCCACAGTCAGAGGCAGTCAGCCCCAGAAGTTCAGTACCAGGAGGCAACATCAGGGGAAGGCCTCAGCCTCTATGCCCTGTTGTTAGACCTCCAGAGGAACTGTTTGGTCACTGCGGGAGAGGATGCTGGATTAGATGGACCATTGGTCTGATCCAGCAGGTTTCTTACATTCTTATGAAAGTATTTTCCTCTATGCCCTGTTGTTGGCCCTCCAGAGGAACTGGTTGGCTATTGTGTGAAACAGGATGCTGGACTGGATGGACCACAGGTCTGATCTAGCAGGTCTCTTATTGTTCTTATGATGGTCTTTCCCTCTATGCCCTGTTGTTGGCTGTCCAGAGGAACTGGTTTGGCTACTGTGTGAGATGGAATGCTGAACTAGATGGACCCTCTCTGGTCCAATCCAGCAGGGCTCTTCTTATGTTCTTAAAGTTTCTTGTTATGTGAAATGCAGTGGCTCGACTGATCCCGTCACGTTGGCCCAATACATGGGGAAAAAAACCCACATTTTTTCATAGGTCCAAGGCAGTTGTACATGCAGAACTCCTGTGAGGATTTGTTATACTGGTTTCTCTCTCAAGTTCCTGAGACGCTTTGTCTCAGTAGATTTCTCTGACCCGCCTTTGGATTCTAGCTTTAGAAGAGATTCAGTGGCAACTCGAGCTGAACCTTTTGTTGAAAACAAAAGACCTGTTCCATACCCATCAGGAGGCCAGGAAGCATGCATGCTTTAAACTCAGTCTAGCTGAATCACCAACTGATAGGTAATTCAGTCTCTAGCCCTATTAAGCTGAAATATTGGGGTTTACGGTAATTCAGTCCCATTGATTGGGCTGTTGATCACTGTGCATTCCTTCTCCTGCCTCGCTGTTGACCTGCTTTTTGACTAGTATTACATATCACTCATCCATCTTCCAACAAAGGCCTTCTTCTCGGCAGCGACTCGACTCTTGAGTCTGGCAGCCTCCGAGTTATATGAACTCGGATCAATGAGTGCGGCATGAGTAACTCCACAGTATAACCACTTAATTAAGAACTGTCTGTGTCCAGCAGTAGCGAAGGAGGTTTATGTAGTATGAGTCACTGCTCGTAGGCAATGTGTTGCGATCTAATGTCCGAGACTGTGCAACCTCTTGTGGGCTGTTGGTTGGTTGCCAAGGGCTCATCGCGCTACACATTCTCAGCAAAATAAAACAGAAATCCCGTGGTGCCTTGAAGATGTACATTTGTTTCAGCACCTGAGTGGAGGGAGGGGAATGCTTTATGGCTGGATTCACACCTAACCTCGCTACCTCTTTTTTTTTCCCTGCACAGATTTGCGCTTGAACATTTCATGGCACAATTCAATCTCTGCCTTAACCAGGGCTTTTTTTGCAGCAGCAGGAACTCCTTTGCATATCAGGCCAAACCCTCGGATGTCGCCAATCCTCCAAGAGCTTACGGGGTTATTTATTTACATTAAGCTTATATCCCTCCCTCTACGCAAGCGGACTCAGCGGTTCTTCTTACAGGGTCTACTGTAAGCTCTTGGAGGATTGGCTACATCAGGGGTGTGTGGCCTAATATGAAAAGGAGTTCCTGCTACAAAAAAAAAAGAACTGGCCTTAACTCCTCCACCCTTTACATTAGATGCTCATTTTGGTCTCCATGTATCTGAAGAAGTACCGGGAAAGTTGGTAGAAAGCATTATCAAGGACAGAATGAGTAGGCACATTGATGAACACAAGTTATTGAGGAATACTCAGCATGGGTTCTGTAAGGGAAGATCTTCCCTCACTAACCTGTTACAGTTCTTTGAGGGGGTGAACAAACATGTGGACAAAGGGGACCCAATAGATGTTGTTTACCTTGACTTCCAGAAAGCTTTTGATAAAGTTCCTCATCAAAGGCCCTTTAGTAAAAGGACAGGTCCTCTTGTGGATCAAAAACTGGCTAATTAATAGGAAGCAGAGAGTGAGTATAAATGGGCAGTCTTCACAGTGGAGGACGGTAAGCAGTGGGGTGCCGCAGGGCTCAGTACTGGGTCCCATGCTCTTTAACTGCCATGCTGGGAATCATTAGGAAGGGAACTGAAAACAAATCAGCCAGTATCATAATGCCCCTATATAAATCGATGGTGCGGTCTCATTTGGAATACTGAGTGCAGTTCTGGTCGCCGCACCTCAAAAAGGATATTATAGCATTGGAGAAAGTGCAGAAAAGGGCAACTAGAATGATTAAAGGTTTGGAACACTTTCCCTATGAAGAAGTACCAGGAAAGAGCTTGGGGCTTTTTAGCTTGGAGAAATGTCGACTGCGGGGTGACATGATAGAGGTTTACAAGATTATGCATGGGATGAAGAAAGTAGAGAAAGAAGTCCTTTTCTCCCTTTCTCACAATACAAGAACTCGTGGGCATTCAATGAAATTGCTGAGCAGTCAGGATAAAATGGATAAAAGGAAGTACTTCTTCACCCAAAGGGTGATTAACATGTGAATTCACTGCCACAGGAGGTGGTCGTGGCTACAAGCATATCCAGCTTTTAAGAGGGGATTGGATAAAAATATGGAGCAGAGGTCACAGACACAGACACAGAGTGTTGGACTGCATGGGCCATTGGCCTGATCCAACATGGCTTCTCTTATGTTCTTATGAAGTGAGCATGACTCACAGATGCTCATGTAGAAATAAATGTCATTAGTCTTTAAGGTGCCCATGGATTTTGCTTTATATTGGTTGTCTCCATTCTCATTAACTGGTCTCATCTGGTTTCCAGACGATGGCCAATAAATCTCAGCCTACTTGTCAGCATGCACATCGCCACACAGTTGGCCAAAAATTATTGGGTTGATTTCTTTTGTTCTCATCTGTGGAACCAGAATGATTTGAACAGAGACTGGTAGGTTCCTGTCAAGATCCAGTTCCATGGATGTTTCTTTTTTGCCTTGTTTGGGATGAGTTCCTTACAGGAGGGATGGTGGCTCAGTGGTAGAGCATGTGCTTGGTAAGCAGGAGGTCCCAGATTCAATCCCTGGCATTTCTAACTAAAAAGTGTCCAGGCAAACAAGCATGAAAAACCTCAGCTTGAGACCCTGGAGAGCCTCTGCCAGTCTGAGTAGACTAGACTGATTTTGATGGACCGAGGGTCTGATTCAGTATAAGGCAGCTTCATATGTTCGTATGTCCTTCTGAAGAACATAAGTAGGGCCATGCTGGTGGATCAGACCAAAGGCCCATCTAGTCCAACACTCTGTGTCACACAGTGGCCAAAAAAACCAGGTGCCATCAGGAGGTCCATCAGTGGGGCTAGGACACTAGAAGCCCTCCCACTGTGCCCCCCCAAGCACCAAGAATACAGAGCATCACTGCCCCAGATAGTGAGTTCCAACAATACACTGTGACTAATAGCAACTGATGGACCTCTGCTCCATATGTTTATCCAATCCCCTCTTGAAGCTGTCTGTGGCAGTGAATTCCATGTGTTAATCAGTCTTTGGGTGAAGAAAATGAGTGAGCTTGCTGCAAAACACGCTTCTACATCACAAAAATATTGGCGAGACAAGCCCTACATCCAGCTGCTTGAGACAACTACTCTTGAGCAGGGTGTCGGGTGAAGGGAAGTGGGTGGCAGCGAAACTTCCGCCTTCTGCCGCATTCCATTCTCCAAAGAACGCATTGCGTGCGCAAAAAGCTTTCGTGCATCTGCGTTATTGCCCTGACACTGGGCGCGTGAAAAGCTTTCGCTGGGTGACTACTAGGTCCCACTTTGAGTGGAAAAGCACCAATTTGATTGCTCCTTTGTCTTTGCTGCAAAGTCACCATCCGGCTAATGCACTTGCCCGCCTTGCTAGGAAGCACCCATACATAAAAAGGGGATGATAGAAATGCCCCCTCCGCCTTTTCTCTTTTTCAAGTGGTGACAGCCGCTTCCAGGCAGATTACCTTTTATTGTTGTTATTTTTAATTTTTCTAAAGCTTTTACAAAAGGAAAAAAAAACCCGTTTTCGGTATTTCTCGCAGTCTAATAAACTACCACTTTCCCCTCATTTGCAGCCCTTTGTAGACATGGTAATAAGTGCATTTTATCGCTGTCTCATAACAAAAGGCAAATGAGTGGCGATACGGAGCCTCTTTATAATTTTACGGGCTTGAAAACTAGAAAGCTTCTGTTGTGTAGGTGGGGAAAGGAGACGAGGAGACGAGGAGACGAGAAGCAGACGAGGGCCTCGCTGACAAGCCAGAGCATCTGCAGAGGGTCTCATCAAACTGCTACTCCAGGTCTCCAAATCTGGTGAAAATTCGGCCCAAGCTTATCCAATACATAAAAAATGGGTGCAAGTGCGACCCCTGGGCCCAAATTGGTTTCCCGTTAATGCAGTTTCCCATTAACGCAGACACAGTCCTAATTAGTTTTTCATAGGAGAGTTTGCAGTCTTGAGCATCCTCTGGAAACTCTTGTCTTCTTTCAGCAGCGGTGGGGGCTTTGTCATATCTTGTGGTACAGAATTCTGTACATTAATTAGGTACGGTGTGAAACAGCATTCCTTTTGTCTATGCCAAACTCCTTGCAAATCAGTTTGGCTGGGTGCAAGGCTTCGTGGTGCAGGGTTGTAAAAGGGGGAAGAATTTTGATCCTCCAAGCACTGCTAGGAGGAAGGGAAGGGGGGGGGTTCTGGCCCCCATCTCCCTCCCCCACCCCACCCCACCCCCAATTTCCACCTATGCCCATACATATATGCAAGGCTTTTTTTGTAGCAGGAACTCCTTTGCTACTCCCTGATGTATCCAGTCCTCCAAAAGCTTATAGGGCTCTTGGAGGAGCCTACTGTAAGCTCTTGGAGGATTGCCTGCATCAGGGAGGTATGTCCCAATATGCAAAAGAGTTCCTGCTACAAAAAAGAAAAACAAAAACCTGCACATTTGAGATAGCTTCCCAAAAGAGAGGCTGTATCATACGTTTTTGTTTTTTTTTAAGTTGTCTAATACTAGGTGCCTATATACCAAGGCTGGTGCAAAATGTGAGCGCTCTGAGAGACAGGAACTGTATATCATCGCATAGTTGAACATGGTTTTTTTGTAGCAGGAACTCCGTTGCATATTAGGCCACACACCCCGATGTAGCCAATCCTCCTGGAGCTTCCAGTGGGCCCTGTACTAAGAGCCCTGTAAGCTCTTAGAGGATTGGCTACATCAGGAGGGTATGGCCTAATATGCAAAGGAGTTTCTGCTACAAAAAAAGTCCTGTAGTTAAACCTGATTGGCCACACCATGCTCGTAATGGGATAGGTTTCTGTATACTGAGAGAAGAGCAAAGGTGCCTAAGGACCTGCAAACAGGGAAAACCAGAAGCTGCAACCAGACATGAAATAGTGGGAAAATTACACTGGAGCATCTTGTTTGCTCCAGAAGTCCCCTTTTCATCCCACGTATGTTCACCTGCAATCCTAGAATTAACATTACCAGGGCTTTTTTTGAGCAGGAATGCACAGGAACGCAGTTTCAGCTGGCCTGGTACGGGGGGGAGGGGAGGGGGTGGCTTAATATGCAAATGAGTTCCTGCTGGGCTTTCTCCTACAAAAAGCCCTATGCAAAACAATGGTGACATCAGGGTGTGTGGCGTAACATGCAAATGAGTTCCTGCTGGGCTTTCTCCCACAAAAAGCCCTATGCAAAACAATGGTGACATCAGGGTGTGTGGCCTAACATGCAAATGAGTTCCTGCTGGGCTTATTCTACATAAATTGCCCTGAACATTACTAGCCCATGTAGCAAAGCAAACGACCGCTTCTTCTATTGTTCATGGAGAATTACCTGCTTCCTGGTTGCCTCTTGCCCAACTCCTCCTCTTCTCAGGTAGAAGGGAGCACAAAGCAATTCCTTCGTCACGACAAAGGTTACTTTCTTGCCTAAACAAGAATCTGTTTATGAGCTGAGAAAAATAATTCTTGACACTTAAGCTCGAGGAAAAAGGAGAGATTAAAAAGATCAGGTGAGAAGCCCGGCTTGAGCTGTAATAAAGGTCTGCAGGAAGTGCAATCGATAAGAAGAAAGGTCAAGCTCATTTCTTCCCACTTGGTCTGCTCCATTGGGTTATTTATATGAGATCCCCGCTAGAGTCTTGGAAGGACGGCTGTAGGGCCTCCAAACTGGCTAATTAAGAGGAGAAGATGAGATTTCTGAGTTTCTAAATATAGCTAATGACAGCCCTAATAACCCAAACTAGCCATATTTGGTGCAGTGGTCATGTGCGCGGACTCTTATCTGGGAGAACCAGATTTGATTCCCCACTCCTCCACTTGCAGCTGTTGGAATGGCCTTGGGTCAGCCATAGCTCTCGCAGAGCCGTCCTTGAAAGGGCAGCTTCTGGGAGAGCTCTCTCAGCCTCACCTACCTCACAGTGTGTCTGTGGTTGGGGATGAAGGATAGACAGAGTTGTCCTTAAAAGGGCAGCGTCTGGGAGAGCTCTCTCAGCCCCACCTATCCCACAGAGTGCTTGTTGTAGGGGAAGAAGGTAAAGGAAATTGTGAGCCACTCTGAGATTCAGGGTGAAGGGTGGGGCATAAATCCAATATCTTCTTCTTATATCTCATCAGAGCTTGGAATCTAAGCTGGGTTGATGCTTGGATGAAAGACCTCCAAGGAAGTCTGGGGCTCTCATGCAGATGAGGACACTAGCAAGCCACCCCTGTACTTATCTCTGGCCTTGAAAACCCCGTGAGGTAGAACTTCAAGGGGCCACATGAGTTCAGTGCAACTCAATGACAAGCTTTACCCTAAAGGCAGGTATCCATAAGGTGCCCTGATGCTCACTTTGCCTGCAGAATAGCAGACCCAAATCCTCACCCGATGATGCTTCCCAGGACTTCTTGGCAGGAGTCTATTAAACCAGCTTTGGTATTGTTAAATTTGCAGCCAGATCATAATATCTGAGACCTTCTTTTAGAGCACTGCACAAAATAGGATAGTTACAGGGCCATGCTAGTCAGAGACACACCCTTCAAAGCCAGTGGACTTCAGTGGCCTAAGAAGGTTGTAATTCTACTTAGGATGGCAATGTTAGGCTAGACTCCAAAGAGACTGCTTGTGCATATTTAAGAACATGAGCATGCAGGGCTTCTTTTTTTGTAGCAGGAACTCCTTTGCATATTAGGCCACATACTCCTGATGCAGTCAATCCTCCAAGGGCTTACGGGATGGGGTGTGAACTGGCGGAGACTGGCCATGAGAGAGATCTTGGGGTCATGGTAGATACTGAAAATGTCAAGACAGTGTGCGATTGCAGTTAAAAAAGGCCAATGCCAGGCTGGGAATTATTAGGAAGGGAATGGAAAACAAATCAGCCAGTATCATAATGCCCCTGTATAAATTGATGGTGCATTCTCATTTGGAATACTGTGTGCAATTCTGGTCACCGCACCTCAGAAAAAGATATTATAGCATTGGGAAAAGTACAGAAAAGGGCACTAGAATGATTAAAGGGTTGGAACACTTTCCCTATGAAGTAAGGTTAAAACGCTTGGGGCTCTTTAGCTTGGAGAAATGTGGACTGCGGGGTGACAGGATTATGCATGGGATAGAGAAGGTAGAGAAAGAAGTGCTTTTCTCCCTTTCTCACAATGCAAGAACTTGTGGGCATTCGATGAAATTGCTGAGCAGTCGGATTAGTATGGATAAAAGGAAATACTTCTTCACCCAAAGGGTGATTAACATGTGGAATTCACTGCCGCAGGAGGTGGTGGCTACAAGCATAGCCAGCTTCAAGAGGGGATTGGATAAACATATGGAGCAGAGGTCCATCAGTGGCTATTAGCCACAGTGTATTGTTGGAACTCTCTGTCTGGGGCAGTGATGCTCTGTATTCTTGATGCTTGGTGGAGGGGGACACAGCGGAAGGACTTCTAGCCCCACTTGTGGACCTCCTGAGGGCACCTGAGTTTTTTGTTTTTGTGGCCACGGTGTAACACAGATTGTTGGACTGGATGGGTCATTAGCCTGATCCAACATGGCTTCTCTTATGTTCTTATAGCACAGGGCCTACTGTAAGTTTCAGGAGGACTGGCTACATCAGGGGTGTGTGGCCTAATATGCAAAGGAGTTCTTGTTACAAAAAAAAAAGCCCTGTGAGTATGTAAGAGTCAGGATATTTTTTGCCAGTAATACAACCTAAATGTAGTCTTGGAGTATATCACCAGAGGCATAACATCCTAATCACATGATGCTATAGTCCCACATTGGTGAGGTCTTACCTGGAGTCCTCGTGTGTGCAGTTCTGGAGGTCTCACATTGAAAAGAATGTAGCAGGTGCAGAATTTTGGGACTGTCCCGTCTGGTTAAGAGGAGGTTGAGGGGGGAGCTGATTGCTCTCTGGAAGTATTTGAAGGGCTGTCGCTTAGAGGAGAGCAGGGAGCTGTTCTTGTTGGTAGCAGAGGGCAAGACTTGCAATAATGAATGTAAATTATGGGCAGAAAGATACTAGCAGTATTTATTTTTCTTTTACAGTTAGAGCAGGTCAGTAGTGGAATCAGCTGCCCAGTGAAGTAGTAAGCTCCCCTTCACTGGGAGCAAGTTTCAAGCAGCAACCGGACGAACGCTTGTCAGGGATGCTGCGGGCTGATCCTGCATTGAGCAGGGGGTTGGACTAGATGGCCTCTCTGGCCCCTATAGGGCTGCCAATCCCCAGGTGAGGGCAGGGGGTCCCCCAGTTTGGAGGTCCTCCTTCAGCTTCAGGGTCATCAGAAATCAGGGAGGGGGAGGGAAATGTCTGCTGGGCACTCCGTTGTTCCCTATGGAGGCCGATTCCCATCGGGTATAAAGGAGAATTGATCCCCAGGTATCTGGGGCTCCGAGAGAGCTGTGTTTTGAGGTAGAGGCACCAAATTTTCAGCTTAGCATCCAATGTCTCTCCTCAAAACACCCTCTAAGTTTCAAAAGGATTGGACTATGGGTTCCAATTCTATCAACCCCCCAAAAAGGTGTCCCATCCTTCATTATTTCTAATAGGAAAGGGATGGCATTTAAAAGAAGCACAGTCCCTTTAAAGGTGATGGCCAGAACTCCTTTTGGAGTTCAGTTGTGCTTGTCACAACCTGGCTCCTGGCTCCACCCCCAAAGTCCCCAGATATTTCTTGAATTGGACTTGGCAACCCTAGGCCCCTCTCAACTCTACGATTCTATCAGATGCTGAGTGGAATCTCCCTAGTTCGGCTAGAGTGCGTCTGTGCCATCAAGCCACTTCCAAGTTATGGTGACCCTATGAATTCAGGACCTCCCTCTTGCTTGCAGCCTCGCTCAGGCTTCCTGGATTGAGACCGTCCGTCTCACGTTGGGCCATCCTCTTCGCCTCCTGCCCCTGAGCACCGTTTCGAATTCAGACACCTCATCATCCCCACCTTCAGCTCAGAAGTGCCAATTGATTTGCAGAGCGCCGCGGAGTCCAGGTAGGCTTGTTACGAAGTGCTTGACACCTGCCCTGTAGATAACAGACAGCGCCGATGGAACAAGAGACGTTTTAACAAGTCCCCAAGCTGCTGGTGGATTCCGCCCCCTCCCTTCTTTTTACATCTTGGAGTGAAATGAGGCTGGGGAGACAAGCCCAGCAGGAGGGAGACAACTCCTGCAGGTTGTGGATCAGGGCTTATGAAAGCTGATTTTGGTTACTGTGTCTTTCTGAGTCATGGTGAGGAAGGAGGGAGGGAGGGGGAACCCATGTGAGATGAAGCCACCTGTCCGATTCCTTCTGGAGGAGTTCAAGGCCGTGTCGAGTTTGACTGCATTGGTAGTGGCACGGAAAGCCCCAGAGGAACAGAATCTGGGATTCAGACAATCCTATGGGCTTTTTGCCTACCTGATATGAATTATTTGGAGTGATTTACTGGGCATTCTCCAGACAGGGCCATTTCATAAGAAGAGGTTCAGCAGCAGCTAGGCAGCTGGCCGGTTAAAGCACACATCTGCAGAGTTTTGGCATGGGTGGGGGGAAAGGACAGTATAAAAAAGAGAGCTAATAATCAAAGTTAGCAGGCCTCGTTTTGGACAGGAGCTCACAGGAGCGGAGCTCCGGAACCTCTAAATTTTATTGTGCTCTTTCTTTCTTACCCCCCCCCTCCCAATACTTGCTTCTGGGGTCCGTTGTTGAAACCCCGTGTGAGAATTCTGCTGAACTCCTAAGAACTGACAAGCTTTCTGATATTATCCTCCACCAAAAAAAAAAAAATGGGGAAATAACCAAAACCTATCAAGCTGAAAGACAGAAATCTTCATCCCACCACTATGGCCATATAGGAGGAAGTAATTTTTAAAAGATGAGGAGAATAGAGTATTATTATGACAATTATACTTCAAGAAGCATGTTAAGGTTGATGCTGAGCTGGTATCATTTAGCATACCTTCTGGTGATGTCGGGGGGGGGGGTGTGGCATACAGAGCCGGATGAACAATTAGGCAAAGTAGGCACTGGCCAATGGGCCCCCGTACCTTTAGGGGCCCCGGGCCAGCTCCCACCCCCCACCCCCCCCGTTTCTCCCCCTGCTTGCAGCCCTCCCAGCCTGCACATGCAGCCAGCAACTGAGCTGCTCTTTGCCCGACTTGCCTGGTGCGGTTGCTGATGGCTTCGTCACCGTCTGGGAGGGACGGTGGCTCAGTGGTAGAGCATCTGCTTGGGAAGCAGAAGGTCCCAGGTTCAATCCCGGGCATCTCCAAAAAAGGGTCCAGGCAAATAGGTGTGAAAAACCTCAGCTTGAGACCCTGGAGAGCCGCTGCCAGTCTGAGAAGTCAATCCTGACTTTGATGGACCAAGGGTCTGATTCAGACTGATTCAGACTGAGGTCCTTTGCGTGGGCCGGGACGGACCGGAAGGGGAGATCATTCTGCCGGCTTTTGACGGTGCGCCACTGATACCAGTGCGCAGGGTCAAGAGCTTGGGGGTGCTACTGGAATCCTCGCTATCAATGGAGGCCCAGATAGCCGCCACCGCAAGATCCGCCTTCTTTCATCTTAAAAGGGCGAGGCAGTTGGCTCCCTTCTTGGAACGCGACGACCTAGCAACTGTGATCCACGCAACGGTCACCTCAAGATTAGACTACTGCAATGCCCTCTACATGGGGCTGCCCTTGTGTCGAACGCGGAGACTCCAGGTAGTGCAGAATGCGGCGGCCAGGCTGCTAGCGGGACTACCTAGATGGGAACACGTGCAGCCTGTGCTGCGGGATCTGCATTGGCTGCCGGTTGTCTACCGTGTTCGCTATAAGGTGCTGGTTATCACCTTTAAAGCCCTATATGGCCGAGGACCTGCCTACCTACGGGACCGCCTCTCCCCATATATTCCCCAGAGAGCACTAAGATCCAGCTCCCAAAACCTTCTACAAATCCCTGGGCCAAAAGAGGCCAGACTTAAGATAACCCGGGAGCAAGCCTTTTCACTAATGGCCCCTCGTTGGTGGAACCAACTCCCAGAGATGGTGCGAGCCCTGCGGGATCTGAATCAGTTCCGCAGGGCTTGCAAAACCCATCTTTTTCAGCTCTCATTTGGAACAGGACCTGACCAAACTGACTAACTATCGTAATTTTAGCCACTTTATGTTGAAATTGGAACTGATGTATGACAATATGTAAACTATGACCGACAGAAATATAGCACCTATTTCTACCTACTTTATATTTTTATATCTTTTAATCTCCTATTCTCTTATTTTTATATTTTTAAACTTTATTAATTCATGTAATTGTATTATTTAAACCATTGCTGTCTATTTTAACCGAATCATGCTTGTCATGTCTGTGAGCCGCCCTGAGCCCGCCTTCTGGTGGGGGAGGGCGGGATATAAAAATAAAATTTGCTTTGCTTTGCTTTGCTTTGCAGTATAAGGCAGCTTCTTATGTTCATATGTTTGCCTCTCCCCCACAGCTTTGTCAAAGGGGCTTTCGAGAAGGAGCATGCACAGTGGAAGGGTTTCTAGCCTCACTGGTGGACCTCCTGATGGCACTTGAAATCCGAATGTTTGGGAAAAGAACTTAGGGAGGAGCTGTGCCTCAGTGGTAGAGCCTCTTCTTGGCAAGCAGAAGGTCCCAAGTTCAATCCCCGGCATCTCCACTTGAAGGATCTTGCAGCAGGGGGTGGGGAATCCGTCTGCTTGGGCTCTTGGAGAGCGGCTGCCAGTCTGAGTAGACAATACTGACCTGGATGGGCCAAGATCTATGGCTGAGATTCCCTCATCTGTGTAGACAGTACTGACTATGATGTAGTCTTGCAGGGATTTTTTTTTTTTGCAAAAAAAGCCTGGCAGGAACTCATTAGCATATCAGGCCACACCCCCTGACATCACCATTGTTTCGAGCTGGATTATTTTTTGAAGAAAAAGCCCAGCAGGAACTCATTTGCATATTATGCCACACCCCTGATGCCAAGCCGGCTGGAACTGTGTTCCTGTGCGTTCCTGCTCTGTTGGTGGTGGTTTCTTCCTTTGCTATTGACCCATCCCTCATGACAAAAGTTCCATGCAAGCCGAAACATATGCAAATAGCTTAACCAGGCCTTTAGCTTGGCTAGCGGCAACTCCTGCAGTAAGAAGGGAGACAGAGAAGAAGGGAGTTTGGATTACAGGCCTGCAGCGTGTTTTCATGCATTAGCAGGCATGTTTTCAAGGCATCATTTAAACACGTGTGTTCATCTTCCTCCTCCCCCCAGAGGCAGGGCCCTTGCCAAGAACATCCTTCTAGCTTTGCAGCATTTAAATTCATTATCCTGGCATTTGCTGAGCCGCGGGTACCAGTGGGCACCACTATGGCCTGAACTCTCCTTCCCTGTCTAGCCTGCCAATGCCACCAGGGGCAAACATTCTTCTGTGGCTCTTGGCCTCTGGCCTGGTAGGAGAAAACTGGCATGTCAAGTCCAATCACTTCAGCGCCCTGCATGCTTGACGGCTCTGTGGAATGACCTTGGAAGGCACGCCAGAGACAAGCCGGAGGAGGAGGAGGAGATAACTGCTTCTCTTAGCCTAATGAGCCAAGCTTTTCAGGACTGGTCTCCAAAGCCCATGAGTTGTGCCAGTCCTCAGCCGCTGCCCGTATTGCATCTGTGCTGTGCAGCAGCCAATTCTCTCCTTCTGCATTTATTTATTTATTTGACTGGACTTTTAGGCTGCCTTTCCCACACTTTCCCTAGGAAGACACTTTCCCTATGAAGAAAGGTTAAAACGCTTGGGGCTCTTTAGCTTGGAGAAACGTCGACTGCGGGGTGACATGATCGAGGTTTACAAGATGATGCATGGGATGGAGAAAGTAGAGAGAGAAGTACTTTTCTCCCTTTCTCACAACACAAGAATTCGTGGGCATTCGATGAAATTGCTGAGCAGTCAAGTTAAAACAGATAAAAGGAAGTGCTTCTTCACCCAAAGGGTGATTAACACGTAGAATTCACTGCCACAGGAGGTGGTGGCGGCTACAAGCATAGCCAGCTTCAAGAGGAGCTTGGATAAAAATATGGAGCAGAGGCCCATCAGTGGCTATTAGCCACAGTATATATATATTTGTATGTGTGTGTGTGTATGTATGTACGTATGTATGTGCGTGTGTGTATATATATATATGTATATATATGTACATACACATATATTGGCCACTGTGTGACACAGAGTGTTGGACTGGATGGGCCATTGGCCTGATCCAACATGGCTTCTCTTATGGTCTTATGTTCCCTGAGAAACAGGGCTCAGGGTGGCATACAACCTAATAAAATCCCAATGCAACTTAATACAGGTAAAATTCTTCTTTTTTCCCAAATAAACTTTCTTCACCCAAAGGGTGATTAACATTTGGAATTCACTGCTACAGGAGGTGGTGGCAGCTACAAGCATAGACAGCTTCAAGAGTGGAATGGATAAGCATATGGAGCAGAGGTCCATCAGTGGCTATTAGCCACAGCTTACTGTTGGAACTCTTTGTCTGGGGCAAGTGATGCTCTGTATTCTTGTGCTTGGGGGCGGCACAGTGGAAGGGCTTCTAGCCTCACTGGTGGACCTCCTGATGGCACTTGAGTTTTTTAGCCACTGTGTGACACAGAATGTTGGACTGGATGGGCTGTTGACCTGATCCAAAATGGCTTCTCTTATGTTCTTAAACAACTTTATCAAAATCAGTTTTACAAAAATAGAACAATATTACAGTCTATACAATGGTTATGCCATAACCCAGGAAAAATATTAACAAACATAAACATAAAGGGAACACATTAAAATTAAGACTACAGTACAGGGACAAAAAAAGTGGCTTTTACAATATAAGAGAATCATAAAGATAAAACCTCTTTATAGATTGTAGAAATTGAGAGCCAGTTTGGTGTAGTGGTTAAGTGTGCGGACTCTTATCTGGGAGAACCGGGTTTGATTCCCCACTCCTCCACTTGCACCTGCTGGAATGACTTTGGGTCAGCCATAGCTCTGGCAGAGGTTGTCCTTGGAAGGGCAGCTGCTGTGAGAGCCCTCTCAGCCCCACCCACCTCACCAGGTGTTTGTTGTGGGGGAGGAAGATAAAGGAGATTGTGAGCCGCTCTGAGATTTGGAGTGGAGGGTGGGATATAAATCCAATATCTTTTTCTTCTTAAAGGAGTTAACATATAAAGGTTCATTATCAATTGTTTTCTAATACTGGAAACAAACTGTTGGTAAGATTCATAGGGATCTGACTGGTCTGAACTGGAAGAAATCTTGTCCGTAACTAAGTGGTCCCAAATTTTGGAAAACGACTGATCAATGGTGAGAAGTTTATAATCTTTCCAACTTTGGGAAATCACTGATTTGGCAGCAGTAATAAGTGCAATCAATCAAGTTAGCCTTTATTGGCATAAAATATATCAATATATATATATCAGAGCAAATTAGTTTAAAAAAAATGGAACGATTGCATACATATACATCTGAGTAAGGATAAACATAAATGGTATCTATGAGAGTCCTTGGGAGATAAAATCCAGAAAATGGATTATATGTTAACTCCTTTAAGAAGAAGAAGATATTGGATTTATAATCCACCCTCCACTATTGGGTCTCCTTTGTCCACATGTTTGTTCCCCCCCCCCCCTCAAAGAACTGTAACAGGTTCGTGACGCAAGATCTTCCCTTACAGAACCCATGCGGAGTCTTCGTTTCTTCTTTTTTCTCTTGCCTCCTTCTTCCCAAGCCCTGCCCGACTGGCTTGCCCCCAGATTTCCATTCATATTAGTTTGTTCCTCCAGCCACGCCGCGCTGACCCGACCTCAGCACCTCCTCATGAAATGTCACGAATGTTGCCTTTGGAATGGGTATCTGTGACCCTTGCTGGGCTCCTGCGGTTCTGAGTGTGCCTGTGAACTATAAAGAAGGAACCAGCGCAGGTGGAAAATAAAATAGGGGGTGCTTTTTAATCTTGAGCAAGCGCCGTATGTCATGTCTGGCCTTTTGCTTGTTACAAAAGCATTCGGGAGTCCAGCCAGCTGTTATTGGAGCTGTCTGTGGTTTAATTAGCCAATAACTTGGAGCCCAATGCAGTGTGAAGGAAGACATTAAATGGATTCTGCTGGCTTAACCCGACACTGGGATCACCTCTCAGAGCATGAAAGGAGAGAAACAAACGCTTTGAAGATCTGAAGCCGAGCGATGGAATTGCCTGATCTGATTTTCCAACTGACTAAGGCCTCAAATATTTCGACAAATGCACTCTTTTCACCCAAGTGTGTTGGATCGTGGGGCTTACGGTCCTCGCACGGCACGCATCTACGCTTTGAGCAGCGCTTCTGTGAGTATGCCGGACTCAGAGCCAAAGGATATGTTCCTGCACATGTACAGGCTGGTGCATCATGGGTCTTGTAGTCTCAAGGCTACACTGTACACACATACTAACCAAGGGCATATGACAGATTTTAAGTTTCCATTTTGTTTTAATAATTTAAAGGGACAGGGCTCAAAAGGACTGGACTTTTTGAACTTTAAAGGACTATTGTTCGGCATGAGACAAGACTCAACCCTGAGCTACTCTTACAAAAAAGAGTAACCTTTAGTAGTAGTAGAAGAAGAAGAAGAAGAAGAAGAAGAAGAAGAAGAAGAAGAAGAAGAAGAAGAAGAAGAAGAAGAAGAAGAAGAAGAAGAAGAAGATATTGGATTCATATCCCGCCCTCCACTCCGAAGAGTCTCAGAGCGGCTCACAATCTCCTTTACCTTCCTCTCCAACAACAGACACCCTGTGAGGTGGGTGGGGCTGGAGAGGGCTCTCACAGCAGCTGCCCTTTCAAGGACAACCTCTGCCAGAGCTATGGCTGATCCAAGGCCATGCTAGCAGGTGCAAGTGGAGGAGTGGGGAATCAAACCCGGTTCTCCCAGATAAGAGTCCGCACACTCAACCACTACACCAAACTGGAATAAGTGTTAGTTTTTATATTCTGCTTTTCTCTATCTTAAGGAGTCTCAAAGCAGCTTACTATCACCTTCCCTTCCTATCCCCACAACAGGCACCCTGTGAGGCAGGTGGGGCTGAGAGAGCTCTGAGAGAGAAAACCAGGACTGGCCCAAGGTCACCCCAGCTGGCTGCATGTGGAGGAGGACTGAGGAACCAAACCCTGTTCTCCAGATTCAAGTCTGCAGCTCTTCACCATGACACCATGCTGACACCATCAAGCAACAGTTCTGTTACATGAAAAAAAATGGGGGGCCCAAAACTACATAAACAGAGAGAGAGGTCCGGCTCTGGAATCCTATTTTGAGTTTGGGACTGAGCGTTGAGCTCCCTCATGGGGATTTCAGATGCCTCTCTAATGTCACTTGTAATCACCAGTGGTAATAGCACAGAAATTCCTCCATTTCTCATGTCTTTTCCAGCTATCGTAGCCCCATGGTGCAAAGTGGTGAAGCTGCAGTACTGCAGTCGGAGCCCTCTGCTCACGACCTGAGTTCGATCCCAGCGGAAGCTGGTTCAGGTAGCCGGCTCCAGGTTGACTCAGCCTTCCCTCCTTCCGAGGTTGGTAAAATGAGTACCCAGTTTGCTGGGGGGAAAGTGTAGATGACTGGGGAAGGCATTGGCAATCCACCCCGTAAAAAGTCTGCTGTGAAAACATTGTGAAAGCAACATCCCCCCAGAGTCGGAAATGACTGCTGCTTGCACAAGGGACTAACATTACCTTTTTACCAGCTATCCCCTGACTTTAACTTTCCAAAGCTAAGTTCTCACTCTCTTTCCTTTCCTACCTCTCACTCCAATTTCAGTTTCTCAGAACTGGCTGTCAAGCACTCCTCGATCAATGGATGATCTCACGGAACACTTCTGATTCTCTGTGATCTGCCTCATTCTCTCCGTTGAATTTTCCCCTCACGGTCACCTCCGTTATGCAACTTCTATAATGCCTTTTAAAAATAGATTTTCCACACAATGATGGCAATTAGCAATTAAGCAGACTTATTTCTTGTTGTCTCTCACTTAACCCATTCGATCAGCTACACAATAGCCTCAGGGTTTGGTGTTTTTTTTTAAAATGTACCTTTCATCTGTTTGTATTTCAAAACCGATTGCTCCTTTGACTCTGTACCGATCTCTTTTCTGTAACTCCATGAAAGGAATTTCAAGTAGAATATGGAATTGACGGTTTAATTAAAATTCACAAGGGTTCCTCTCTCTCTCTTTTGCTTCATTAGCTGGGCAATATTCAGGGGGCCTTTAGAAGTTTCATCTTTATAATGTCCTCTACCAAGACAAGACCCCCATGGTGCAGAGTGTTAAAGCTGCAGTACTGCAGTCCTAAACCTCTGTTCACGATGTGAGTTTGATCCGCGGCAGAAGCTGGGTTTTCAGGTAGCCGGCTCGAGGTTGACTCAGCCTTCCATCCTTCCGAGTACCCTTCCTGTCAAATGAGTACTCAGTTTGCTGGGGGGAAAGTGTAGATGACTGGGGAAGGCAATGGCAAACCACCCCGTAAAAAAGTCTGCCGTGAAAACGTTGTGAAAGCAACGTCACCCCAGAGTCGGAAACGACTGGTGCTTGCACAGGGGACCTTTCCTTTCCCTACCAAGACACAATGTCTGACCCAAGGCTTCCTGTCCAAACAGAGATTCGAACCCAGATCCCCCACCCCCAGCCAGCATTTCAGCCACTGCAAAAACTTGTGCTCCTGTACGCATATTCTTTTCTGCACTCCAAGGTCTCTCCCCACACTATGCATTATATTGCAAACTAAAATCAGCTCCCTGTGGAGATCTGGGCCCTGCCTGAACTACTGCCATTTTGTAGGGCCTGCAAGGCGGAGCTGTTCCGCCGGACCTATGATTGAAGTATCAGGTGTCCTATTATTCCATCATTTGGCCTCCCTTGTGGTGACATCATGCTTTATTGCAGTGCTATCCTATTGTTATTACCATCGTTTAAGGCGGGCCTACGACCGGTTATTGATATGCTGCGCCCTGTCCGCCGGTGGTGCGTTTTATTTATTGTTTTTACCGTTAATTTTAATTTGGGGCTTTAACTTTGATACGTAGGTTTCTTATTGTTATCATTATATGTTGTGATCCGCCTTGAGCCTGTTTACGGGAAAGGGCGGACTATAAGCCTACTAAATAAAATAAATATCTTCCTTTTTCTCCATTCACGTGACAGCCAACTTATGGTGCCCCCTTAGAGTTTTCAAGGGAAAAAGAGGTGGCTTGCCATTGCCTGCCTCTGCATAGCAATCCTGGGCTTCCTTGGTGGCCTCCCATCCAAATCCTAAGCAGGGCTGATCCTGCTTAGCTTCCCAGATCTGATGACATCGGGATAGCCTGGGCCAGGGGTGGAATTCTAGCAGGAGCTCCTTTGCATATTAGGCCACACACCCCTGATGTAGCCAATCCTCCAAGAGCTTACAAGGCTCTTTTTTGTAAGCTCTTGGAGGATTGGCTAATCAGGGGTGTGTGGCCTAATACGCAAAGGAGCTCCATCTAGAATTCCACCCCTGGCCTGGGCTATTCGGGTCATGGTGAAATATCTTCCAGCAGTCCCACAATGCATTTCAGCATCCTCCCAAAATACATTCCTATATCCCTACATTCCTACAAAATACATTCCCCACCCTATTCCTCTAAATTCCTGTGGTATCTAGAAGATGAAGATGAAGATTTTGGATTTATATTCCGCCCTTCACTCCGAAGAGTCTCAGAGCGGCTCACAATCTCCTTTACCTTCCTCCCCCACAACAGACACCCTGTGAGGTGGGTGGGGCTGGAGAGGGCTCTCACAGCAGCTGCCCTTTCAAGGACAACCTCTGCCAGAGCTATGGCTGACCCAAGGCCATTCCAGCGGGTGCAAGTGGAGGAGTGGGGAATCAAACCCGGTTCTCCCAGATAAGAGTCCGCACACTTAACCACTACACCAAATTGGCTCTCTACCTATTTTAACATACCAGTGAGACCACCATGTACTCCCCCACATATTTTTCTGTGCCCCTCAAATATATTTAATTGTTTGTTCAAGAAAATAATAATAATAATAATAATAATACATTTTATTTATATCCCGCCCTTCCCGCCGAAGCAGGCTCAGGGCGGCTTACAACATGAATTCAATATACAATAAAATCATATAATTCAATAAGATTACATTATAAAACCATCATTTAAACCCACATTTATTACAATTAACATTTTTTTGGTACTATAATTATAGGTCTTTAATAAATTTACTGGCAGATACGTCTACAGCGGATCTATCTTGGTACAATGTTAGGCGAAGGCCATCTTAAAAAGGAGTAGATTTACAGGCCCTGTGGAACTGATCTAGACTCCGCAGGGCCCGTACTTCATCCGGAAGTTGATTCCACAGGTGTGGAGCTGCGATGGAAAAGGCCTGTTCCTGTGTGTTTTTCAATTTGGCGTCCTTCGGCCCAGGGATGTTCAGCAGGTTCTTTCCCGCTGACCTCAGTACTCTCTGGGGTTCATATGGGGAGAGACGGTCCCTCAGGTAGGCAGGCCCTCGACCATATAGGGCTTTAAAGGTAATAACCAGCACTTTGTAACGAACCCGGTACACAACGGGCAGCCAGTGCAGCTCGCGCAGCCCTGGCTGTATGTGCTCCCATTTCGGGAGCCCTAACAACAGCCTAGCCGCTGCGTTCTGCACCAGCTGCAGCCTCCGGGTTCAGCACAAAGGCAGTCCCATGTAGAGGGCATTACAGTAATCCAATCTTGATGTGACCATTGCATGGATCACTGTTCCTAGGTCCCAGCGCTTGAGGAAGGGGGCCAACTGCCTCGCCCGTCTAAGATGAAAAAACGCGGACTTGGCAGTGGTCGCTATCTGGGCCTCCATTGACAATGAAGGCTCCAGTAGGACCCCCAAGCTCTTGACCCTGTGCGCCACTTTCAGAGCATAAGAGCATAAGAGAAGCTATGTTGGATCAGGCCAATGGCCCATCCAGTCCAACACTTTGTGTCACACAGTGGTCAAAAAAACCAGGTGCCATCAGGAGGTCCATCAGTGGGGTTAGGACACTAGAAGTCCTCCCACTGTTGCCCCCCTCCAAGCACCAAAAATACAGAGCATCACTTGCCCCAGACAGAGTTCCAACAATACACTGTGGCTAATAGCCACTGATGAACCTCTGCTCCAGATGTTTATCCAATCCCCTCTTGAAGCCATCTATGCTTGTAGCCGCCACCACCTCCTGTGGCAGTGAATTCCATGTGTTAATCACCCTTTGGGTGAAGAAGGACTTCCTTTTATCTGTTCTAACCCAACTGCTCAGCAATTTCATTGAGTGCCCACAAGTTCTTGTATTCTGAGAAAGGGAGAGAAGTACTTCTTTCTCTGCTTTCTCTACCCGTGCATAATCTTGTAAACCTCTATGTCACCCCTCAGTCGACATTTCTCCAAGCTAAAGAGCCCCAACTGTTTTAACCTTTCTTCATAGGGAAAATGTCCCAGCCCTTTGATCATTCTAGTTGCCCTTTTCTGGACTTTCCCCAATGCCTCCCTTGTGGTGGATTAAAGTGCTTGTGCGCTCCAATAATCCTGTGGCCAATAGTGTTCTTATACGTTGATAGATGGTATCATAGAAGATTTAATCCAGCCAAAGTTAAGGCTTCAATTCTTGAAAAAATAAACCAGTGGGTGCGTGAAAAACCTCTGATGGGGATGCACATTTATCACTGTTTTGGACCCAGTCTTTTGTCAAAGAGGCTTCTCCCACGTATCCAAAAACACAGAGCCACATAATAACTTTCATAGCAATATGCACAGTATACAATTCAAGCTAAAAGCCCTTTGCACAATATATCTAGTACAAGCTGCTTACCAATTTGCCCAAGCAACAGCCACACAGCACTACACACAGAGAAAACTCTCAACGTACCTGATGTACTGGAAAGGAAAAGGAAAGGTCCCCTGTGCAAGCACCAGTCGTTTCTGACTCTGGGGTGACATCGCTTTCATAACGTTTTCATGGCAGACTTTTTAGGGGGTGGTTTGCCATTGCCTTCCCCAGTCTTTTACACTTTCCCCCCAGCAAGCTGGGTACTCATTTTACCGACCTTGGAAGGATGGAAGGCTGAGCCGGCTACCTGAATCCAGCTTACGCCGGAATCGAACTCAGGTTGTGAGCAGAGAGTTCAGACCACAGTACTGTAGTACTGCTGCTTTACCACTCTGCGCCACGGGGCCGCTATACCTGATGTACTGACAACCTTATAAATGCTAATACATAACAGGTGCACTCTGTCTTAAAGAAATAACACTAAGAGGAAACCAAGGACACGCCTAAAGCCAATACAGTACAATTTTTTAGAGACTATCAATATCAACATTAAAATATACAGCAGGTGTGGCCAACGGTAGCTCTGCAGATGTTTTTTGCCTACAACTCCCATCAGCCCCAGCCATTGGCCATGCTGGCTGGGGCTGGTGGGAGTTGTCGGCAAAAAACATCTGGAGAGCTACCATTGGCCATCCCTGGCATACAGCAATCACAGAACGTCCTAAAAGATCTATAAATAGCACGTAAGATTCAAGGCTGAATTTAACCCCGTGGGCTCAAGAGAATTCATTTTGAAAATCCAGAAAGCCTCCTCTGGGAGTAAAACTCTCTGAATTTCATCTGATGTCATATAGACACCCTGATACTTATACAGAACACAAAATCTCATATCATTTTCAGAGTGTTGTTGGGAAACAAAGTGCTCCTTAAGAGGAGCCTCCATATTGTGTGAACGAACCCTAGACTGGTGTTCCAGGACCCTAACCCATATTTGTCTAGTAGTATTTCCAATGTATACCTTGCCACACCCACAAGTGGTCACGTAGACCACGTGACGTGTGGAACACATGCTGAAATGCTGTAGTCTAACTTTAGGTCCACTGCCTGGATGTACAAATTCCTTGGTGTTCATTGCCAATGGGCACACTTTACATCTCACGCAAGGGAAGTTCCCTACTACCATCTCAAGCTCCAAAGCCATATTCTGTCTCACGTCGGAATGTGTTATTAAATCTTTAATGTTTTTGTCAATCCAGTCAGAGGTCTCTCTTTGCATCCTGGGGTTCATTTAAGATATACCAATGTTTATTTATAATATTTCTAATCTTATTTGAAAATGGTGTATAATCAAAAGCACAAACTATTTGATGACCTTTAATATTCTGTTTCTCTCCAAATAGAAGTGCTCTATTAACACTATCAGCTTTGGCAACAGCCTCAGTTACCACCTGAGCAGGATAGCCTCAGTTGACAAAATCTATAGCTAATGCATCTTGATCCCTAATGTAATCACCTTCTCTAGTTGAATTACGCTTGACCCTTATAAACTGGCTATATGGAAGACTCACCTGGGGATTGGCAACCCTAGTTAGGGGCAGTGTGACTTTTGCACCCCCAAAAAAATAAAATTGACAGTGGACTTTACCATGTTCAAAGGCGTTGGTCAGACGTGAGTGAATCACCCAGTCTGCTTGGTTTGTGTTGACCAGCTGCAAATGTGCCAAATGGGTTTGCAGTGGGTTTTTGCACAGCTGCACATGCACCAAAATGCTACCCTTTCAATCTGATCAATGACCATTAGCGTCACTCAGGAATACTTGGATAATCTTCAAAGGAGAAGATTTTATTAAAGCACCACATTGATTTATGACAGGTTTATATGATCTCTGACGAATCAATTCTCTTTTTAAACAATTGTTTGCTGAGAGGAGCAGTTGTGCAGCAAAAATCAGGAGGGTTGGTAGGAGTCAGTCGAGCCGTGGCACAACATGCATGCACAACACACACACACAATTTCACTGTTGTGCATGATTATGAAGGAATGCAGCAAAATAGCCAGCCAAACAGCCACTAGCAGGTTGATAAACTGTTGAGCTAATCCTAAAAAAAAATGTGCTGCCTTTTCGCAAGAAGCAAACAAGCTGTGAGAAGAATTTGTGGGTGTCTGAGCAATGAGCATCTCCAGTCTTGCTGCACATTGACATGTTCACTCCATTGAAATCATTGGTGATGCCCCTGACACATACAGAGAGATGCAAAGAGCTTCCTATGTGCCTGGGAATGCACCTGGCTCATTGTGTCTAAGTGAGTGCCATAGATTTCCCCACCTGGAGTGGATGTCTTGGTAGGGTTGCCAAGTCTAATTCAGAAAATATCTGGGGACTTTGTGGGTGGAGCCTGGGGACTTTGGGGGTGGAGCCAGGAGACTTTGGGGTGGAGCCAGACTTTCCCATTTCCAAAATAAATGCATAAAAATACAGTAGCGCAGTTCACCTGAATAGTCATTATTTCCTCATCCCCCAATAGCTGCAATTCTAGTAAATGAAAATGTAAACACACAAAAAGCAGCCAAAATGCAGAGTTTGCAAGCTCACATTTTTGTGATCTCCCTGGGGCTTTGCTCACAGGAACTGCTGTTCTTCAGGCTAACACAGGCAAATAAAAATAGAGACAGGTGGAGTTTTCCTCCATCCCATAAACAAGCTCTTATCCAAATACTCTGAAAACAATGCAAAACAAGCACAGAGACACACACACACTATTACTGGCTCCCCTACAAAAACTTCTGAAAAGCACACTCTCTCTCATTGGGTTTGGTTCCTCCACAACGACATCTGAAAATTACAGGGGCTACGCTGCTCTCTCTCTCTCACACACACACCCACACACATTCTTACTTGCTCTGAAATGAAAGCAAAACAAGTGGAGTGACTATTTTCCCAGAGGCTGCTGACCCTTCCCCATGAAGTACTTCCTGCTTCCTGTTCAACTTTAAAGGTGCACACACACACATTTTAAAACCGGACTTGTTTCTAAACCTGCGGGAGATCTAGAGGTACTGGTGGCTATGGGGGGGGGGGGTGCTTCCTGTAAACCTGTAAAACTGGGGGTTCCCCCGCTGGGACCTGGGGATTGGGAAGCCTATGTCTTGGTCATAAACAGACCTCTGTTCTCGTAGCAAGAAACCAGCGGGGAGATAGGAGGAGGAGACTGGATTTATACCCTGCTCTTCACTACCTGAAGGAGTCTCAGAGCAGCTTACAATCTCCTTTCCCTTCCCCTCCCCATAACAGACACCCTGTGAGGCAGGTGGAGCTGTGAGAGCTCTCCCCAGAACAGCTCTTGAGCGGCACATCTCTGCCAGCACTTGTAACTGACTCAAGGTCACTCCAGCAGGTGCAAGTGGAGGAGTGGGAATCAAACCCGGTTCTCCCAGATAAGAGTCTGTGCACTTAACCACTACACCAAACTGGCTCTCCTTAGATCAATCCTGCCTATGTTGATTATTTACACCTACACGCAATACACTCAAGTATTCTGGTTAAGGAATGAAATAAACATCCATATACTTTTCAGATCCCATCACACAGATTTTCCCTTCCCACTCAGAAATTGGCATCTTTTAATCCTCTCCAATAGCTACTCAGATCCAAAGTTAGGGAGCATGTGGGGCACTGCCCCCTTAGAAATGTATCAGCCTCCGCCCCCTCTGAGTGTCCAGTTTTCAATAAAAGACTGTAGACCGGGGTGGCCTAGGGTAGCTCTCCAGATGCTTTTTGCCTACAACTCCCATCAGCCCCAGCCAGCATGGCCAATGGCTGGGGCTGATGGGAGTTGCAGGCAAAAAGCATCTGGAGAGGTAGAAGAAGAAGAAGAAGAAGAAGAAGAAGAAGAAGAAGAAGAAGAAGAAGAAGAAGAAGAAGAAGAAGAAGAAGAAGAAGAAGAAGAAGAAGATGATGATGATGATGATGATGATGATATTGGATTTATATCCCGCCCTCCATTCCGAAGAGTCTCAGAGCGACTCACAATCTCCTTTACCTTCCTCCCCCACAACAGACACCCTGTGAGGTAGATGAAGATATTGGATTTATATCCCGCCCTCCACTCCGAAGAGTCTCAGAGCGGCTCACAATCTCCTTTCCCTTCCTCCCCCACAACAGACACCCTGTGAGGTGGGTGGGGCTGGAGAGGGCTCTCACAGCAGCTGCCCTTTCAAGGACAACCTCTGCCAGAGCTATGGCTGACCCAAGGCCATGCCAGCAGGTGCAAGTGGAGGAGTGGGGAATCAAACCCGGTTCTCCCAGATAAGAGTCCGCACACTTAACCACTACACCAAACTGGCTCTCCAAGGTACCCTTGGCCACCCCTGCTGTAGACCATTTCTTTATGAGGATATGAGGCAAAATGTGTAAAACATGCCTTGCAATGTTTCCTGTGCAAGGGAAAGGATGGTAGGCCTCCTTCTATGCTGAATATGGGCTTTTGATACCTCCCCCCCTTTGCAAGGTAGAGGAAGGGGTGGGCAGTGGCAGGGGTGGAATTCTAGCAGGAGCCCCTTTGCATATTAGGCTACACCCCCCTGATGTAGCCAATCCTCCAAGAGCTTACAAAAAAGAACCTTGTAAGCTCTTGGAGGATTGGCTACATCAGGGAATGTGTGGCCTAATATGCAAAGGAGCCCCTGCTAGAATTCCACCCCTGGGCGGTGGCATCAGCAAAAGGTGGAAAACTACTTCACCTGTGGGGGGAAAAAATCAAAATGAAGGTAGTAGAAAGCATTTATTAGCCCAGATTATACGGAGTCAAAATGGCTGGGGCACCAGCCTTCCTTTTATGTTACTATGGTAGAAAACTTGGCCAGGTTGGGGAGATCCCTTATTTCTGTGTGTCCTCCTCCTCCTCCACGGTGATAAGAGAAGCGAAAACTGTCATGAGACCTTTGAGGGGAAGTGCTGCTACTTGAAAATGTCAGAGTGACGAAGCTCCGGCAATCTGGAAGAGGGGGTGAGGAACAGATTTCTCCAGGTGTCATATTATAGACAAGGTGTCTTTTCGTATGTTGAGGTGGGCTGCGATCCTTTTGGATGTCAGGCAAGCTCTTGTATTCCAATTAGAGTCTCCAGATGGTCCCTTTTGTTCTCCGGGAAGTGTTTCATTCCCTGCGCTTTACTTTTTGGTCTCTGCTCCTTATAGAAAGCCAGACGTCCATCTGCTCTAGGTGATCAGCACCTGTTCACCATCTCGTTGGCCCAGTGCATCCAGCCCAACCCAGCACAGCCTATCCAGCCATTTAAGACAAGGAGCAGGTAGGTGCCAAAATCAAAGGCACATCCCTTTTCTTGATTTAATCTCCCCCCAATTCCATCATAGGGTTGCCAATCCCCAGTTGGGGGCAGAGGATCCCCTTCAGGGGCATCAGAAAGTGGGGGTAGGGGAAGAAATGTCTGCTGGGCACTCCGTTTTTCCCCATGGAGACCGATTCCCATAAAGTATAATGGAGAATTGATCCACAGGTATCTGGGGCTCTGGGCAGGCAGTTTTTTGAGTGAGAAGCACCACATTTTCAGCACAGCATCCAGTGCCTCTCCCCAAAATACTCTCCAAGTTTCAAAAGGATTGGACTAGGGGATCCAATTCTATGACCCTCCAAAAGAAGGTGCCCTGATACTTCATTATTTCCAATGGAGGGAAGGCATTTGAAAGGTGTGCGGCCCCTTGGAATGCGTTGGCCAGAACTCCCTTTGGAGTTCAATTGTGCCTGTCACAGCCTTGCTCCTGGCTCCATCCCCAAAGTTTCCTGGTTCCACCCCCAAAGTCCCCAGATATTTCTTGAATTGGATTTGGCAACCCTATTCTCCATCATCAACCAAAAAGGAGAAAGCAGAAGGAAATTGAGTCTGGGCAGGACAGGGCAACCATGAAGGAGCCAGAAAAGATTCTTAAGTGGAAGGATTTGTCATTGGTGACCAGGGCTTTTTTGGAGGAGGAACGCACAGGAACACAGTTCCGACTGGCTTGGCCAGGGCTCCGGCTCAAAAAAAAAACGGTCTCTGGCAAAGAGAAGGCACTAGGCAGCCATGTGCCCCTAGACTGCACACTCCATCCTCTTTGCCACCTCCAAACTTCCAACAGGCTTGCGAAGATAGGGAGAGTCACAGAGCCGCCCAAGAGCACCCCTTCCGGGGAGAAGCTGGGCCTGCTGCTGCCCACTTCACCGCATTTGGCTCTCTCTCTATGGCCGTGTTTGTGTGAGGGTGAAACAAGGCCTCTCATTGGGCTGTGTGAGAACACATATCCACGAAATGCAGCTGATGGCAGTGTACTGTGCTGTGTCAATATGCAGAA
The DNA here is from genome assembly GCF_032191835.1 of Heteronotia binoei. Lineage (NCBI taxonomy): Eukaryota > Metazoa > Chordata > Lepidosauria > Squamata > Gekkonidae > Heteronotia > Heteronotia binoei. The sequence goes on from NC_083234.1 coordinate 11,344,880, forward strand.
AGTAACCTACTGAATGGGTGATGACATAAGAACGTAAGAGAAGCCATGTTGGATCAGCCAATGGCCCATCCAGTCCAACACTCTGAGTCACACAGTGGCCAATATATGTGTGTGTGTGTGTGTATATACATACACACACACACACACACACACATATATATATATATACTGTGGCTAATAGCCACTGATGGACTTCTGCTCCATATTTTTATCCAATCCCCTCTTAAAGCTGGCTATGCTTGTAGCTGCCGCCACCTCTTGTGGCAGTGAATTCCACATGTTAATTACCCTTTGGGTGAAGAAGTACTTCCTTTTATCCATTTTAACCCGACTGCTCAGCAATTTCATTGAATGCCCACGAGTTCTTGTATTGTGAGAAAGGGAAAAAAGGACTTCTCTCTCAACTTTCTCCATCCCATGCATAATCTTGTAAACCCCTATCATGTCACCCCGCAGTCGATGTTTCTCCAAGCTAAAGAGCCCCAAGCGTTTTAACCTTCTTCATAGGGAAAGTGTTCCAAACCTTTAATCATTCTAGTTGCCCTTTTCTACACTTTTTCCAGTGCTATAATATCCATTTTGAGGTGCAGTGACCAGAATTGTACACAGTATTCCAAATGAGACCGCACCATCGATTTAGACAGGGGCATTATGATACTGCCTGATTTGTTTTCAGTTCCCTTCCTAATAATTCCCAGCATGGCGTTGACCTTTTTAATTGCAATCACACTTCCGGTGATGTCAGGGGGTGTGGCTTAATATGCAAATAATTTCCTGCTGGACTTTTTCTACAAAAAAAGCCTTGCTGGTGATCAAGGTCAAGATAATTTATAGAATGAAGTTTGAGTCCAGTGGCACCTTTATGACCAACAAAGTTTAATTTTGGGTATAAGCTTTTATGTACATGCTTTCTCAGACTTTACATGTAGGTAGAGGGGGGTTGTTGCCAAGAAGGGCTAGTTAGAGTCAAGATGTATAAGTAACTGAGCATTAAGTAAGATTGAATTAATGCAGTTGGTAAGACCCATGCTTGCTGGGGGGGAAAGTGTAGATGACTGGGGAAGGCAATGGCAAACCACCCCGTAAAAAGTCTGCTGTGAAAATGTTGTCAAAGCAACGTCACCCCAGAGTCAAAAATGACTGGTGCTTGCACAGGGGACTACGTTTACCTTTTTAGACCCATGGACAGCAGCATACAGATAATAAAAGAGTTAATGGCCTTGGGTCAGCCATAGTTATCACAGAGCTTGTCCTTGAAAGGGCAGCTTCTGGGAGAGCTCTCTCAGCTTCACCCACCTCACAGGGTGTTTGTTGTGGGGGAAGAAGATAAAGGAGATTGTGAGCAGCTCTGAGACTCTTGAGTGGAAGGCGGAATATAAATCCAATGTCGTTGTCTTCTTCTTCTAACAACAGATGAACTAACTTTGAGTCTAGTGGCACCTTTAAGACCAGCAAAGATAAATTCTGGGTATGAGAACTGAGTGACTTAGCATGTGTAGTGAGGTGAGAACTTGATGTCTCTGTCAAGCTCTGAGGATTCCATTGTCCTAGTAGTCCCCAGAACGATGTATGGGTGTTAAAGTTGGACAATCAGGAAGAAAGCTGATTCCTTTGAAATGTTGCATTGGATTAAAGCATTAAATGACAAAAAGCTGAAATGAGTAAACTCACATTATGAGAAGACAAGAATCATTGGAAGAATGCTAGGAAAAGTTGAAGGCAGCGGGAAAGAGGAAGACCCAACAAGGGATGGTCGGACTCCATGAAAGAAGCCGCAGCCCTCAGTCAACAAGACCTGAGCAAGGCTGTTAATGAGAGAACATAGGACACTTCAGAGGACATTAATTCATAGGGACACCACAAGTTGGAAGCAACTTGATGGCACTTACCATACACACGCTTCTGACATTTTAAAAGACCAACAGATTTCTTATGGCATAAGTGTTCATGGCCTACCACGCATTACAGACAATGTAACAATTGTCATTGTAATATTGCAAACAGGTCAAAAGACCACGAAGCGCGTGGCTGTGGTTGTGACGTTTGTATGGACTGTGCGTGTGCAGACATGGCGGACAATAACCATTCGCAAGAGGAATAAGTGGTGATCAAGTATAAGAACATAAGAAGAGCTTTGCTGGATCAGAGTGGTGGTCCATCCAGTCCAGTATGCTGTCTCACACAGTGGCCAACCAGATGCCTTGCAGTTCTAGCATCAGGGCACAGGGGTCAAGGACTTCCCCTGATAAGAACATCAGAAGACCCCTGCTAGATCAGAGCAGGGGTTCATCTAGTCCAGCATCCTGTCTCAGATAGTGGCCAACCCGTTCCCCTGGAGAGCCAACAACAGGGCAGGGAGGTCGAGGTCTTCCCCTGATGTTGCCTCCTGACACTGGGATTCAGAGGATGACAATTGCCTCTGAATTTGGAGGTTCCCTTTAGTCATCAGGTCTAGTAGCCAGTGATAGACCCCTCCTCCAAGACCTCTCCTCCAATCCCCTTTCAAAGCTGTCTATGGCTGTAGCCATCACAACATCCTCTGGCAGCAACTCCCACATTTTAATAACTCGCCAGGTAAAAAAAAAAAAGTATTTCCTTTTGTCCATCCTGAATACACTGTCCATCAACTTCGTTGGATGCCCTTGAGTTCTAGACAGTCTCCTTAGTTTCATTGAGTTGATCTATACCAGGAGCAGTTGAGAAATAACTTGTCATTATTCAAGCCTCGGAAAGCGCAATCAAATTTGTTGATAGGAGAAATAATTCAGAAACTTCCTGTTGAATTTCCCCTTTGAAGTTCTTTTTCTGTTGAAGAATTGCGGCTTTTAAGTCAGCTGCAGAGAGTCTCGGGAGATTGAAATGTTCCCCCCACTGCTTCCTGAATATCGCCATTTTTTAACGTCACTTCGAGGTCCATTTATCCTTTTGCGCTGACCTGTTTGTTCGATGCAGTCGGAAGAAGGAGTCTGTTCTATACCGTGTTGCGCAGGATGGTTATTTCGGCATTGTCAATAACAAATATACAATCCGTTCTCCGACACCCACCTGGATGCTCAGGTCGCCAGACACAAATCACTTTGGGGTTTGAGTGCTTGTTTGTCTGTTGAAAGCGGCATTGTGAGACGCGACGAAAACAATGCGTTTGAGCAAAGAAGGCCACCGAGCATCCATTAGACGTCTCAGCATCTCAGCTGGATTCAGACCAGTCGCATTAAGCCAAGTGAAGTTTCCTGAGTCATCAGGCTCCTGAGACCGCTGGGGACCTGAACAAATTAATTTGTTAAGGCACCGATGTGAGGCTTTAACTTCCTCCTGAGACCCTGAGCCTACCAATTGGAGTCACAGCTGGGGAATTTCTCTCAAGATGAGCACTCCCTATTCTCATTAGGGGCAGAAGAACATTAGAAGAATATCAAGCAGAGACTAAGGAGGGGGAGAAAGCCCCCACTGAGGTGAGTTGGCTGTACATGAAAGAAGCAAACTTCGTTAGCACTTGGAAAAGTATGGAAGACAAACAGAAAGCTAACAACTATCAATGTGTGATTGTTCCCTATAGGATATCTTGTGGATTTTCATTCATCAAGAATTTGTATCAAAGTCTATAAGGTAGAGGTTCCCAGAGACTGCAGACTCCTCGAATTCTGATACAGCGTGGCGGGAACAGCCACAAAATGGCTGCCTGAGGAGGCGGAGCAAGCCACATAATGGCTGTTGCAACTTACCTTTAGTCACACATAGAACTAGTTTGGTGTAGTGGTTAAGTGTGCGGGCTCTTAACTGGGAGAACTGGGTTTGATTCCCCACTCCTTCACTTGCAGCTGCTGGAATGGCCTTGGGTCAGCCATAACTTTCGTAGGAGTCGTCCTTGAAAGGGCAGCTCCTGGGAGAGCTCTCTCAGCCCCACCCACCTCACAGGGTGTCTGTTGTGGAGGGAGAAGATAAAGGAGATTGTGAACTGCTCTGAGACTCTGAGATTCAGGGAGGGATACAAATCTAATATCATCTTCATCATCATCTTCTTCCCACAGTGGTGATCCTTGTGCTGGGATGGCAGTGGCTGCCAAAGCAACCTTTAAAAAAAAAAATCTGCACAGGCGATCAAATCTCCAATGGCCAGTTTATATGAGCTAAACAAAATAAAAATAAATTTCCAATGGCCAATCAGAAGACTTGCTGGGCAGGAGCCCCACCCACTTTCTAAAAGAAACTGGTGGGCACCAGGAAAGGTGTGCTCAGGCCCCAGTTGGGGACACCTGCTACGCGGTAAGGAAATTCATGGCTCAAGCCGGGTCTTGCTTGCCACTGTTTAATACGTCATGTAGAACCTCCTTTACAACTACTCTGGATCAGCCCACCGGGTATAGTTTCGTTCTTGGTGGCCTCACATTCTTCATGTAAAGTGGAAATAGTTTGACATCCTTTCAGCCAGGGAGGAGGCAGGTGTGCAGATCTGGATAGACATTGGAATGTTGATCCTTATCCAGGTCACTCACTGTTGGAGAAGGGCAAAACGGTTCGTTAACCATTGCATTGAATGCCCACAAGTTCTAGTATTGTGAGAAAGGGAGAAAAGTACTTCTTTCTCTACTTTCTCCATCCCAGGCATCATCTTGTCAACCTCTATCATGTCACCCCACAGTCGACGTTTCTCCAAGCTAAAGAGCTCCAAGCATTTTAACCTATGAAGAAAGGTTAAAACGCTTGGGGCTCTTTAGCTTGGAAAAACGTCGACTGAGGGGTGACATGATAGAGGTTTACAAGATGATGCATGGGATGGAGAAAGTAGAGAAAGAAGTCCTTTTCTCCCTTTCTCACAATACAAGAACTCGTGGGCATTCAATGAAATTGCTGAGCAGTCAGGTTAGAATGGATAAAAGGAAGTACTTCTTCACCCAAAGGGTGATTAACATGTGGAATTCACTGCCACAGGAGGTGGTGGCGGCTACAAGCATAGCTAGCTTCAAGAGGGGATTGGATAAACATATGGAGCAGAGGTCCATCAGTGTATTGTTGGAACTCTCTATCTGTAGCAATGATGCTCTGTATTCTTGGTGCTTGTGGGGGGGGCAAAGTGGAAGGGCTTCTAGCCCCACTTGTGAACCTCGTGATGGCACTTGGCATTTTTTTGTTTGTTTTTGGCCACTGTGTGACACAGAGTGTTGGACTGGATGGGCCATTGGCCTCATCCAACATGGCTTCTCTTATGTTCTTATGTGACACAGAGTGTTGGACTGGATGGGCCAATGGCCTGATCCAACATGGCTTCTCTTATGTTCTTATGTGACACAGAGTGTTGGACTGGATGAGCCATTGGCCTGATCCAACATGGCTTCTCTTATGTTCTTCTGTGACACAGAGTGTTGGACTGGATGGGCCATTGGCCTGATCCAACATGTCTTCCCTTATGTTCTTATGTTATGTTCTAACGCCCCTTGAACTGATTCTGTATTGGGCTCAGCAAAATAAGTTATTGAACTGAAAATAGCAAATAGCTCCATCACTCCCTCCCCCCTCAGTTTACCTATTGGGGCCAGAAAGATTTTGAACAAACATATCAGGAGTATCATCTGCTTTTTTGCCACCTTTCAATTTACCAAACCGTGTTAGTTCTGTTACTGCTTTTGCTCCAACTCCAACGTACTGCTGCTACTGTTGGAAGGAAAGAACATGCTCTTTGGTTCCATGCTTCTCCATCCTTCTCTTCCCTGCCATGTTGAATGTTTGGCTGGCAGTCCCTGAGTTGCCCTGGGTAATGTAGCCCTGTGGCATCATTATGCAAGGGTGCTGGAGAATTCATTTCCCAGGGCATAGCTGACTCTTCAGATTGGCCTCTAGAAACTGCTAGAAGGGGGGGGGGGGGGGGGTAGGAAGAGTGAAGAGAGGGAGAGGGGATAGATAGAAAAAAGGAGACCTCTTCCCACTTCATGCCTATCCATTTGCTGCCTGTCATCTCTACCTGCTACAGCAGGAACCAGGCAAGTGGGTTTGGGCAGGGGAGAAGAGGAGGAAACAGAGGAAGACCGCTGCCACACTGCTGGCATTGGGGTCTCCATACAGAAGGTGAGCAATATGAACAGTGAAGTTCACCTACCATGTCTCAGAAGCCTGAACTCTGGCTCTGCTTAGGATGTTTGTCTGGGTCCCAGGAAACTGGGTAGATTAGGGTGGCCCTCTCAGGCCTGGGGGATTCTGGGAGCTATGGGGGTGGAGCCTAAGGAGGCTGGGGTTTGGGGAAGGAACATTCATCTCCTGGCCATCAAGTCCACCCTCTGAAGTGGCTGTTTGCTTCAAGGGAATTGTCATCTGGAAGAAGAAAAGATGGGATCTACACCCTGCCCTTCACCCAGTCTCAGAGAAGTTTACAGTCTCCTTCCCTTTCTCTCCCCACAACAGACATCAGAAGAAGAAGAAGAAATTAGATTTATATCCTACCCTGCATCCTAAATCTCAGAGCAGCTCACAATCTACCTTTATGAGAGCTTTCCCAGAAGCTAGCCTTTCAAGGACAGCTCTGGGAGAGTTATAGCTGACCCAAGGCCATTCCCGCAACTGCAAGTGGAGGAATGGAGACTCAAATCTGGTTCTTCCAGGTAAGAGTCCGCACACTTAACCACTACACCAAACCGGTTCTCAAGGCAGGTGGGGCTGAGAGAGCTCTTTTGAGAACTGCTCTTGAGGGAGCAGCTCTGAGAGAATTGTGGCAGACCCAAGGCCACCCAGATGGCTGCACTTGGAGGAATGCAGGGATCAAACCCGGCTCTCCAGATTAGAGTCCACTGCTCTTAACCTCCACACCAAACTGCCTCTCAGTGGGAATTCCACTAGACTTTCAGGCTCCGCTTGGAGGTTGAACTGACAGCCCTCCTTCTGATGCATGCCGTGAATCATGCTCCATCTGGGTCTGCTAAATATAGTGCATGTGTGATTGAGTGCAACCGGAGCTGAACTTCAGTGGTGTGTGCACCACAGGTTGTACTCAAACCTGCTGTGGACACACCACTGAAATCAGTGGTCGCTACCTGAAAGCATCATGAATGATAAACGCAGTGATCTGCAGGTTAAGTGTGTTAAATTTATTAAATAATTTAAAAATATATATCCTGTAACTTTTGCAAAGTGCCGCGTTGCCTGACTCAGGAAACCGAGCAGAGAAGTAACTCTGATTCTTTGGCTCCGATGTCAACAAGACGGATTTCTCTCTGCCTGACTAACGTGATGGGTGTCAGTCTCTGATCTCTGGTTCTTATTCTTTTTTCTCTGGCATCACCGCCTTTTTGGGGTTGCCAGGTCTCTGTTGGAAATACCTGGAGACTTTGGGGGTGGAGCTGTGAGAGGGCGGGGCTTGGGGAGGGGAGGGGCCTCAGCAGGGTACAATGCCGCAGAGTCCACCCTACAAAGCAGCCATTTTTATCCAGCAGAGCTGATCTCCACCAGCTGGAAATCAGTTGTCAAAGCAGGAGATCTCCAAGCCCCACCTGGAGGCTGGCAACCCTACCTCCTTTGGATACCCAGCCCGGATTTCCAGCTCCAAACAGAGAAACTCAAAGAGATTTGAAGGGTAGAGACTTGAAAAGGGTGGGCTTTGGGGAGGGGGAGGGAATTCAGTGGGGTATAATGCCAGAAAATTCACCCTGCAAGGCATCCGTTTTCTCCAGGGAACAGATCTCTGAAGTCTGGAGATCAGCTATAATTCCGGGAGTAGGGCTGTCAATCCCCAGGTGGGGAAAAAAACAGAGAATCGAGTAGCACGCATACAATGCTGTATTAAGTAATGAATAAACTCAGAAAATGCAAAAAATACAAAACATATATACAAACAAGTCCCAGTACTCATACGTCCACAATGATACAAAGTCTGATAAAGATGCAGTCTTCAGTTTCTTGTACGGAATCACAGAGAAGAAGAGATCGGTTTTGGCCAAGCCTTTCTCAATCGTTACTTGTGACACGTATTACTGCGTACGCCTTCTCCTAATGGTGCGGTCTCATTTGGAATACTGCGTACAATTCTGGTCACCGCACCTCAAAAAGGATATTATAGCACTGGGAAAAGTCCAGAAAAAGGCAACTAGAATGATTAAAGGTTTGGAACACTTTCCCTATGAAGAAAGGTTAAAACGCTTGGGACTCTTTAGCTTGGAGAAACGTTGACTGCGGGGTGACATGATAGAGGTTTACAAGATTATGCATGGGATGGAGAAAGTAGAGAAAGAAGTACTTTTCTCCCTTTCTCAGAATACAAGAACTCATGGGCATTCAATGAAATTGCTGAGCGGTCAGGTTAAAAGGGATAGAAGGAAGTACTTCTTCACCCAAAGGGTGATTAACATGTGGAATTCACTGCCACAGGAGGTGGTGGCGGCTACATAGCATAGCCATCAGTGGCTATTAGCCACAGTGTGTGTGTGTGTGTGTGTGTGTGTGTGTGTATTGGCCACTATGTGACACAGAGTGTTGGACTGGATGGGCCATTGGCCTGATCCAACATGGCTTCTCTTATGTTCTTATGTGACACAGAGTGTTGGACTGGATGGGCCATTGGCCTGATCCAGCATGGCTTCTCTTATGTTCTTAATACAAAGTAAAAAAAAAATACAACAAGCCATATTCAAAAAATACATCAAAAACACAATAAAGAATCAGACTGCCCATATCTTTTACCTACCAATATTTTAGACATTCATTGAACATATGAACATATGAAGCTGCCTTATACTGAATCAGACCCTCGGTCCATCAAAGTCAGTATTATCTACTCAGACTGGCAGTGGCTCTCCAGGGTCTCAAGCTGAGGTTTTTCACGCCTACTTGCCTGTTCCCTTTTTAGTTGGAGATGCCGGGGATTGAACCTGGGACCTTCTGCTTACCAAGCAGATGCTCTACTACTGAGCCATAATCCCTCCATTCACAGAATGGGACCCAGTCCTACTACGTTATCGGGCTACATCTCAAACAGGTTTCACAGTTGGTTTCTTCTCTAATCACCCATGATCACTCCACAACCTCATGTAGCTACAGTAGTAGAGTTCCACTAATTACACAGCTGTGTTCACTTACAACATGTACAATATACAAACACAGATACCAACATTTCAGCAAAATATCTAAATACATTAACAGTTAACAATAGCTCTTTATTACTTAATTTTTTTTTATAAAAACACTGACCAATCCAAACTTTGATTCAAGTTTGGATTCGGCATCATTGTTTTTAGAGCATGCATCCAGTAATGTTCACTTACATCTATATGCGCCCCCTCGCCCAGATTGCCCAGAGATTTGGGCTGGGTTGCCATCAATATGCAGATGACACCCAGCTCTATACTAATGGACGGCCGGCCCGCCTCCGCCCCGGGGAACCTAGACCAGGCTTTGCAGGCTGTTGCAACGTGGCTTAGACTGAGCGGGCTGAAGTTGAACCCAGCGAAGACAGAGGTTCTCCATGTGGGTCGTGGCACTCTGGGGAAGGAAATATCTCTCCCGGCCTTTGACGGGGCGCCTCTGAAGACGGCACAATGGGTAAAGAGCCTGGGTGTTTTACTGGAGCCTTCATTATCAATGGAGGCCCAGATAACAGCCACTGCCAAGTCAGCATTTTTTCATCTGAGGCGGGCGAGGCAGTTGGCCCCTTTCCTAGAGCGGCAGGACCTAGCAATGGTGATCCATGCGACGGTCACCTCAAGACTGGACTACTGTAATGCTCTCTACATGGGGCTGCCTCTGTACCGGACCCGGGAACTGCAGCTAGTGCAGAATGCGGCAGCCAGGCTGCTACTTGGTCTCCCAAGATGAGAGCATATACGGCCGGGGCTACGCGGACTGCACTGGCTGCCGATTGTATACCGGATCCAGTACAAAGTGCTGGTCACAACCTTTAAAGACCTATATGGCCAAGGACCGACCTACCTGAGGGACCGTCTCTCCCCATATGAGCCCCAGAGAGCACTGCGGTCAGTAGGTAAAAACAGACTGAATATCCCTGGGACAAAAGAAGTTAAACTTCAAAGCACCCGCAATCGGGCCTTTTCAGCCGTGGCCCCACAACTCTGGAACCAGCTCCCAGAGGAGGTGCGGGCCCTGCGGAGCTTAGACCAGTTCCGCAGGGCCTGCAAGACCGCCCTTTTCAAACAGGCGTTCACCAATGACTGAGCTAATGTTTACTGCTAAATTAATAATGTTTACCGCCAATGTTGGTTTTAGGAATGTTTTGATTATTGATTGATTGGTTTTAATGTGAACTTAATATTTTATTATTGTACTGTTTCACTTTTAAATGTTGTTAGCCACCCTGAGCCTGCTCTGGCGGGGGAGGGTGGGATACAAATAAAATTTTACATTACATTACATTTACATTACACTTATGTTCTTATCAAGAGGGGTTTAGATAAAAATATGGAGCAGAGGTCCATCAGTGGCTATTAGCCACAGTGTGTGTGTATGTATAAAATTTTTTGCCACTGTGTGACCCAGAGTGTTGGACTGGATGGGCCATTGGCCTGATCCAACATGGCTTCTCTTATGTTCTTATGTTCACGTCTCAGCAAGTGTTTTTGAACAACATTCCTCAGGATGTGATTCAAACTTTTCCAGCACCAAAAAAAAAAAATCAGTCGAAGAATGATTTGCCTCCGCAAAATGTTGGCTTAAAGGGAAATCATTCTGTAAAGTTCTCAATCCGTAGGTAAAAGATATGGGCAGTCGGATTCTGTATTGTGTTTTTGATGTATTTTTTGAATATGGCTTGTCCTGTTTTTTACTTTGTATTAGGAGAAGGTGTACGCAGTAATACGCGTCGCAAGTAACGGCTGAGAAAGGCTTGGTCGAAACAGGTCTCTATGTTTTCTTCTCTGTGATTCCGTACAAGAAACTGAAGACTGCATCTTTATAGGACTTTGCATCATGGTGGACGTATGAGTACTGGGATTTGTGTGTGTATATGTTTTTTATTTTTTGCATTTTCTGAGTATTCATACTTAATACAGCAGGGGTGGCCGATGGTGGCTAACCAGATGTTTTTTGCCTACAACTCCATCAGCCCCAGCCAGCATGGCCAATGGCTGGGGCTGATGGGAGTTGTAGGCAAAAAAACATCTGGAGAGCTACCGTTGACCTCTCCTGTAATACAGCATTGTATGTGTGCTACTCGATTCTCCATTTTTTTTGCCAATCCATTCTCGAGTATTCTCCTCAGTCTTTACCAAATCCCCAGGTGGGGGCAGGGGTTCCCCAGGTTTGGAGGCCCTCCCCCCGCTTCAGGGTCATCAGAAAGTGGGGGAAAATGTCTTCTGGGTGCTCCATTATTCCCTATGGAGACCGATTCCCATAGGGTATAATGGAAAATTGATCCAAGGGTATATGGGGCTCTGGGGGGGGGCTGTTTTTTCAGATGGAGGCACTATATTTTCAGCACAGCATCCGATGCCTCTCCTCAAAATGCCCCCTAATTTTCAAAAAGATTGGATCAGGGGGTCCAATTCTATGAGCCCCCCAAAAGATGCCCCTATCCTTCATTATTTCCAATGGAGGGAAGGCACTTAAAAGGTGTGCGGTCCCTTTAAATGTGATGGCCAGAACTCCCTTTGGAGTTCAAATATGCTTGTTCACAGCCTTGCTCCTGGCTCCACCCCCAAAGTCCCCAGATATTTCTTGAATTGGCCTTGGCAACCCTCTCTGGGAGATCTCCAGTCTGAGTCTGGGTGTTTGCAACCCATACCTCCAGGGTGTCAGGCTTGATGAATAATGTATGTATGACAATATGAGACTAATTCTGTTATTATGTCAAGGGGAAATTGAATCCGGGGGGCTTTAGATCTGTATTTGGGAGAAATCATCAAACGAATCTGGAAAGCAAGGGGGGGGGGGGGAAGTCATGTTCCGATTCAACCGCTTGTCACCTTCACTGCCAGATTAAGTCATTATGAAGGGCAGAGGGAGTGAGGAGGAGAAATGAGGAAAAGCAAGAAGAGATAGAGAAGCTAAGGAAAGGAGGGGAGGATAAATGGGGAGATGAGGATTCAGTAATGAGGACGCAAAACATGGGAGTAAATAATAGCCTCCTTGCTCCTGAAGGTCACTTTAATCAGGTTGGTTTTTAAGCCTTCTTCTAAGTGTGTATCAATACTCCTGTCTCTGATAAGGCTGCTGCTGCTTGCCACCTTAGAAAAAAATCGCCTTCCAAATATTATCAGTCATTTCCAAGAAGGTGCTTCTGTTTTTTTTCCGTATGCATTGGGAGGCTCAGTGGCAGAGCATCAACTTGGTAAGCAGAAGGTCCCAGGTTCAATCCCCAGCATCTCCAACTGAAAAGGGTTCAGGCAAGTAGGCGTGAAAAACCTCAGCTTGAGACCCTGGAGAGCCATGAATGGGGCTGTGGCTCAGTGGTAGAGCATCTGCTTGGTAAGCAGAAGCACCCAGGTTCAATCCCCAGCATCTCCAACTAAAAAGGGCCCAGGCAAGTAGGCATGAAAAACCTCCACTTGAGACCCTGGAGAGTCACTGCCAGTCTGAGTAGACAATACTGACTTTGATGGACCCAGGGTCTGATTCAGTATAAGGCAACTTTATATATGCTCACATATGTTCATATGTTCTAGGGGAGGGACAGTGGCTCAGTGGCAGAGCATCAGCTTGGTAAGCAGAAGGTCCCAGGTTCAATCCCCGGCATCTCCAACTGAAAAGGGTCCAGGCAAGTAGGCATGAAAAACCTCAGCTTGAGACCCTGGAGAGCCGCTGCCAGTCTGAGTAGACAATACTGACTTGGATGGACCCAGGGCCTGATTCAGTATAAGGCAGCTTCATACATTCATATATGTTCTTATGTTCATATGAATATTGTTCTGATCCTTACATTATGGCACCCGTGGATTGCCCGTGCTAGCCTGATCTCATCAGATCTCAGAAGCTAAATAAGTTTGGCCCCGGCTAGTACTAGGATGGAAGGTCAAGGAAGTCCTGGGTTGCTATGCAGAGGCAGGCAATGGCAAATCACCTCTGTTCATCTCTGCCCTGAACTGAATGGCCCAAGCTATCCCAGTCTCATCACACTTCAGAAGCTAAGCAAGGTTAGCTCTGATTGGTACTGGGATGGGAGACCACCAACAAAGTCCAGGGTTGCTATGCAGAGGCAGGCAATGGCAAACCACCTCTGTTCATCTCTGCCCTGACCTGAACTATCAAAACTATCCCAGTCTCATCAAAAGCTAAGCAAGGTTACCTCGGATTGGTACTTGGATGGGAGACCACCAACAATGTCCAGGGTTGCTATGCAGAGGCAGGCAACGGCCGAACCACCTCTGTTCATCTCTGCTTTGACCTGAACGGTCCAAACTATCCCAGTCTCATCACACTTCAGAAGCTAAGCAAGGTTAGCTCTGATTGGTACTGGGATGGGAGACCACCAACAAAGTCCAGGGTCGCTATGCAGAGGCAGGCAATGGCCAAACCACCTCTGTTCATCTCTGCCCTGACCTGAACGGTCCAAACTATCCCAGTCTCATCACACTTCAGAAGCTAAGCAAGGTTAGCTCTGATTGGTACTGGGATGGGAGACCACCAACAAAGTCCAGGGTCGCTATAAGAACATAAGAACATAAGAGAAGCCATGTTAGATCAGGCCAATGGCCCATCCAGTCCAACATTCTGTGTCACACAGCGGCCAAATATATATATATATATATATATATATATATATATATATATATATATATATATATATATATATATATATATATATATATATATATATATATATATATATATATATACACACACACACACACACACTGTGGCTAATAGCCACTGATGGACCTCTGCTCCATATTTTTATCTAACCCCTTCTTGAAGGTGGCTATGCTTGTGGACGCCACCACCTCCTGTGGCAGTGAATTCCACATGTTAATCACCCTTTGGGTGAAGAAGTACTTCCTTTTATCCGTTTTAACCTGTCTGCTCAGCAATTTCATCGAATGCCCACGAGTTCTTGTATTGTGAGAAAGGGAGAAAAGTACTTCTTTCTCTACTTTCTCCATCCCATGCATTATCTTGTAAACTTCTATCATGTCACCCCTCAGTCGACGTTTCTCCAAGCTAAAGAGCCCTAAGCGTTTCAACCTTTCTTCATAGGGAAGGTGTTCCAGCCCTTTAATCATTTTAGTTGCCCTTTTCTGAACTTTCTCCAATGCTATAATATCCTTTTTGAGGTGCGGCGACCAGAACTGCACACAGTACTCCAAATGAGACCGCACCATCGATTTATACAGAGGCATTATGATACTGGCTGATTTGTTTTCAATTCCCTTCCTAATAATTCCCAGCATGGCGTTGGCCTTTTTTATTGCAAACGCACACTGTCTTGACACTTTCAGTGAGTTATCTATCATGACCCCAAGATCTCTCTCTTGATCAGTCTCTGCCAGTTCACACCCCATCAACTTGTATTTGTAGCTGGGATTCTTGGCCCCAATGTGCATTACTTTGCACTTGGCCACATTGAACCGCATCTGCCACGTTGACGCCCACTCACCCAGCCTCAACAGATCCCTTTGGAGTTCCTCACAATCCTCTCTGGTTCTCACCACCCTGAACAATTTAGTGTCATCCGCAAATTTGGCCACTTCACTGCTCACTCCCAACTCTAAATCATTTATGAACAAGTTAAAGAGGATGGGACCCAGTACCGAGCCCTGCGGCACCCCACTGCTTACCGTCCTCCACTGCGAAGACTGCCCATTTATACTTACTCTCTGCTTCCTATTACTCAGCCAGTTTTTGATCCACAAGAGGACCTGTCCTTTTACTCCATGACTCTCAAGCTTTCTAAGGAGCCTTTGATGAGGAACTTTATCAAAAGCTTTCTGGAAGTCAAGGTAAACAACATCTATCGGGTCTCCTTTGTCCACATGTTTGTTCACCCCCTCAAAGAAATGTAACAGGTTAGTGAGGCAAGATCTTCCCTTGCAGAACCCATGCTGAGTCTTCCTCAATAACCCATGTTCATCAATGTGCCTACTCATTCTGTCCTTGATAATGGTTTGCAGAGGCAGGCCATGGCCGAACCACCTCTGTTCATCTCTGCCCTGACCTGAACGGTCCAAACTATCCCTGTCTCATCACACTTCAGAAGCTAAACAAGATTAGCTCGGATTGGTACTGGGATGGGAGACCACCAACCAAAGTCCAGGGTTGCTATGCAGAGGCAGGCAATGGCAAACCACCTCTGTTCATCTCTGCCCTGAGCTGAATGGCCCAAGCTATCCCAGTATCATCAGGCTTAAGAAGCTAAGCAGGGTTGGCCCTGATTGCTACTTGGATGGGAGAGCAGCCAGTAAGTTCAGGGTTGCTTCATAGAGGCAGGCAATAGCCCAACAACTCTGCCCATCCCTTGCCTTGAAAAGCCCATGGTCCTGGGGCCAGCACGTTTTCCCCTGACATGGATGACTCAGGCGAACCCAATCTCATTAAATCTCGGAAGCTAAACTGTAGAGTTTCCAATCCCCAGTTGGGAGCATGGGATCTCCAGGTTTGGAGGCCTTTCTCCCGCTTCAAGGTCATCAGAAAGTATGTGGGGGGGAATGTCTTCAGGGCACTCCATTATTCCCTATGGTGACCGATTCCCATAGAGCAGGGATCTCCAACCCCCGGTCTGTGGACCCGTACTGGTCTGTGGTCTGTTAGCAACCGGGCCATGAGTTGTATAATTATTTCATTATATATTATGATGTAGTAATAATAATAAGATGACAACATTGGATTTATATCCTGCCCTCCACTCAAAATCTCAGAGCGGCTCACAATCTCCTTTATCTTTCCCTCACAACAGACACCCTGTGAGGTAGATGGGGCTGAGAGAGCTCTCCCAGAACTTGCCCTTTCAAGGACAACTCTTGTGATAGCGATGGCTGACCCAAGGCCACTCCGGCAGCTGCCAGCGGAGGAGTGCGAAATAAAACATGGTTCTCCCAAATAAGGGTCTGCACGCTTAACCACCACACCAAAATAAAGTGCACAATTGTATCATCCTGTAACCATGTCTCCCCCGCCCCCGCTCCGTGGAAAAATTGTCTTCCACAAAACCGGTCCCCAGTGTCAAAATGGTTAGGGACCGCTGCCATAGATTATGATGAATAATTGATCTATGGGTAACTGGGGCTCGGAGGAGGGAGGGGCTGTTTTTTGAGATAGAGACATCAAATTTTCAGCATAACATTCAGTGCCTCTCCACAACACCCCCCCCAAAAAAAATTGGACTAGGGGTCTTCTTGAGGGGCGATAACAGGACATTAGAAGCCAACTAAACTGAATTTTTAAAAAAATGGTTCATGAAGTTATTCAAGACATTTGGAACATTATCCTTGCAATGAAAGCTGATTTTTTTTTTACTTAATTGCATGGAAATCATTCCAGTTGTTCATAGGGAACTGGTACAAAATTTATTGACGGTGCCAAGAATTATTTTTTTCCCAGACATTGGAAGACCCAGATACCGCCTAATAAACAAAGAATGGCTGTTAAAAGTTTATGATACTCTGCAAATGGTAAAATTAACTGCGCCGCAAAGTTTGGGGGGACATAAAGAATGAAGAAGAAAGCTCACAACCTTTAATTAGATATTTAAATTTAGAAGCAGAGTCAGGCACAGAATAGTGTGGTTTGTTCGTTAGGAATGAACGGAGGCCCGCTGATTCTCAAACAGAATATTGTTTTGCACAATTATAATTCACAGACGAATATTACAGCGGAAAATTTATGGTTTTCAAAAATAACTAAATATAGTTGAAAAATAAAAGTAAGCTCAGGGTTGCCAGATGTTCTGCTATAGTATGGTGCATGGTAAAACCATAGGCATTCTGCTGAATGCCAGAGTGGAGTAAGATCATTTCCAAGATCATGCTGGACATGACATTGCACTTTAAATGTAACAGTTTCCTCACATTATTGTCCTCCCGTATCCTCCCCACCCACCCCCCCACTTTACCCTTCCCATCTCCATGTGAGCTGTCTTGTACAGGGTTGGATCCTTGGTCCATCTAGAAGAAGATATTGGATTTATATCCTGCCCTCCACTCCAAATCTCAGAGCCTCAGAGCGGCTCACAATCTCCTTTATCTCCCTCCCCCATAACAGACATCCTGAGAGGTGGGTGGGGCTGAGAGGGTTCTCCCAGCAGCTGCCCTTTCAAGGACAACTCTGCAAGAGCTATGGCTGACCCAAGGCCATTCCAGCAGCTGCAAGTGGAGGAGTGGGGAATCAAACCTGGTTCTCCCAGATAAGAGTCCATGCACTACACCAAACTGGCTCTCTAGGTCAACAAGGCTTTTTTTGTAGAAAAAGCCCAACAGAAGCTCCCCCATGTCTTCCCAATGCTGAAGCCATTGGGGAGGTGTTTTAGGATGCGTGCCCATGCCTTCCCCAGCATGCCAGCCAGAGCCCTGGCCAGCCCAGGCGGAACTTTGTTCCTGTCAGGCTAGGGTTCCCAAGTCCAATTCAAGAAATATCTGGGGACTTTGAGAGTGGAGCCAGGAGACTTTGGGAGTGGAGCCAAGATCAAGGCTGTGACAAGCATTATTGAACTCCAAAGGGAGTTCTGACCATCACATTTAAAGGGATGGCACACCTTTTCAATTCCTTCCTTCCATAGGAAATAATGAAGGATAGGGGCACCTTTTTGGGGGCTCATAGAATTGAACCCCCTGGTCCAATCTTTTTGAAACTTGGGAGGTATTTTGAGGAGAGGCACTAGATGCCATACTGAAAATCTGGTGCCTCTACCCAAAAAAACAGCCCCCCCCAGAGCCCCAGATACCCGCAGATCAATTCTCCATTATTTTCTATGGGAATAAATCTCCATAGGGAATAACAGAGTTCCCAGCAGACATTTCCCTCCCCCTCCCCCCGCTTTCTGATGACCCTGAAGCGGGGGGGAGGGCCTCCAAACTGGGGGATCCCCTGCCCCCACCTGGGGATTGGCAACCCTATGTCAGGTCCACTAAATGTTATCTATTTATTTCTATGGTTTTATACCCCTCCCCGCCCACGAATGGCTGGGGGCAACTAAAGCCACCAGGTCAGGCTTGGTTGTTCATCTGAGCAGCCGAGAGATTCTGTTCGAGCCCCTTGCTTCTCCTCTGCTTCTTTCCACTGATCCTCAATTCCACAAGAGATGGCTCTGACATGGCTTTGTGAATTACTGAATCTAACACTCTGACCCACACTTTTGTGACAGCCTTCACAGAAAGCAGAGGGGAAAGTACCTGCAAAGCACATTTACCATCTTAATTTAATGTTTAGATTTTTATCCTGCCCTATCCCGCAAGCGGGCTCAAAGCAGCTTACGACAATAAAACAACAGAGTTATAATAATATAAAAAACAGACTTCGCAAATAGGCTTCCCAACCCCCCCGCCCTGGCGGGGGACCCCCGAAATTGCGTCCTCCTCCCTCGCTCTCAAAAAATCTGGGGGTGGGGGGGGGAGAGAGAGAACATACCTTTAGGCATCATGTTGTACAGCTTCTGATCCATTTTAAAATGTGTCCCTTTAAGGCTGCACAGGAAACAGGAAACAGGAAGGGCTTCATGGGAAAGTAACAGTTTCCATAGAGAACGGCCCCTCCCTTTCTTTTCCTGTGGCGCCTTGCTTTCGTTTTCCCAGCAAGCACATTCTGCTGGAAGAAGACCAAGTATGGTAAGTGTTTGTGTGTGTGAGAGAGAGAGGAAGGGGACAGGGAGGGGGGATTACCTGATATGGAGGGCCCCCCCTTTAGAAAGTGGGGGGGAGGGAAATGTCTACTAGGCACTCTATTATTCCCTATGGGAATCGTTCTCCCTGATCCAATATTTTTGAAACTTGGGAGGTATTTTGAGGAGAGGCACTAGATGCCATACTGAAAATTTGGTGCCTCTACCCCAAAAAACAGCCCCCCCAGAGCCCCAGATACCCACGGATCAATTCTCCATGATTTTCTATGAGAATAAATCTCCATAGGGAATAACAGAGTTCCCAGCAGACATTTCCCTCCCCTCCCCCCGCTTTCTGATGACCCTGAAGCGGGGGGAGAGCCTCCAAATAGGGGGATCCCCTGCCCCCACCTGGGGATTGACAACCCTAGAGGCGGTCCCAAAGATATGTAGGCCCCTGGCCATAGAGGGACCAACACCTTGAACCGGATCCAGTACTCATGTTGTAGTCAGTGCAGTTCGTACAGCACCGGATGCATCCGCACACTCATAAGCCTCAATGCCAACAACACAAATCTTGACTCTGTCCAGTCACATGTATGCAACTTCAAACCCTTCTATCAGCACCAGCTAGGGTTGCCAATCCCCAGGTGGGGGCAGGTGATCCCCCCGTTTGGAGGTTCTCCCCCCCACTTCAGGGTCATCAGAAAGTGGGGGGAGGGGAGGGAAATGTCTGTTGGAGATTTATTCCCATAGAAAATAATGGGGAATTGATCCCTGGGTATCCGGGGCTCTGGGGGGGGGACTGTTTTTTGAGGTAGAGGCACCAAATTTTCAGTACAGCATCTAGTGCCTCTCCTCAAAATACCTCCCAAGTTTCAAAAAGATTGGACCAGGGGGTCCAATTCTATGAGCCCCAAAATAAGGTGCCCCTATCCTTCATTATTTCCTATGGAAGGAAGGCATTGAAAAGGTGTGCTGTCCCTTTAAATTTAATGGCCAGAACTCCCTTTGGAGTTCAATTATGCTTGTCACAGCCTTGATCTTGGCTCCACCCCTAATGTCTCCTGGCTTCACCCCCAAAGTCCCCAGATATTTCTTAAATTGGGCTTGGCAACCCTTGCACCAGCTCAGACAAGAGAATGTCCTGTCACATGATCCAAACCAGGACACTCTCTGCCCCTCCCCCAACAGCTTCAATACTGTATTTTAAAATTTTATTTTGTGGGCTTATATTCCGCCCTTTCCCATGGGCGGGCTCAGGGCAGATCGCAATACAAATCAAAGAACAATTAAAAACCTACAGATTAAAAACCAGAAAGAAAACAATTTATTCCCAGGGTCCCCATTCTTTTTGAGGAGCTCTGACACTGGATGGTGACTGTCATCACAGAATGGCTGCCATAAGAGGTGGAGCTAGGGTTGCCAGCCTCCAGGTGAGGCCTGGAGATCTCCTGCTTTTACAGCTGGTAGAAATCAGCTCCCCTGGAGAAAACGGCTGCTTTGAAGGGTGAACTCTATGACATTGTATCCTGCTGAGGCCCCTCCCCTCCTTGAACCCCACCTTCTCCTGGCTCCACCCCCAAAGTCTCCAAGTATTCTCCAACCCTAGGTGAAGACAACTTCAATATGGCTGCCAGAAGAGGCAAAGCCAACCCAAAATGTCTGGGAATGATGGCATGCGCAACTCTAACAGTAACTCTTCAACATTGCAGACAGAAGCATGGTTTAGCAAGATGCCTTTTAAAGCTAACATATTGTTTTAAAAGTTTTCCTTGCATACACGCAGCTTGTCTTTATTCAGACAGGGAAAGTCCATACCATAGACCTTTATTGGCATTAATACAAGAATACAGTATACTTTAAAACCAACAGTGACACTATAGAATATAATAAAACCTTAAAAAACCAGCAAAAGTTAAATGACATATGATGGATCCGATACCCAAACTGAAAGGAAAAACAGCGGTTATTTATAAAGAACTAAGTAATTTAAACATGCCCTTAGATAGCTCTATTATGAAGGCTTGGAACAAGGATTGTGGGTTTACTATTACCTCAGAATGTTGGTATAAACTCTGGTCTTCTTATTTATTCCATACTCCCATTTTGAACTTGAGGTTACAAAACTTTAAAATTTTCTCTAGATGGTACCTGACACCTTTACAGATTTTTCACGCCAAAAAATCAAAAGATGCCAAATGTTGGAGAGGGTGTGGCCTCTTGGGCTCATTTATCCATCGCTGGTGGGAATGCCCTGTTGTGATGGAATTCTGGAGGAAAATTGTACCCACTATTGAACGAATAATTGACCACGAAGTTCCCTTTACCCCAGATTCCATATTGCTTAACCTCTGGAAAAATGTGGAAATACCTAAGCATAAGCGTGAACTGGTTTCATTGCTTATTTTAGCAGCAAAATTATTAATAGCCCATCATTGGAAGGCCTCTGTTTTACCTTCTAAACTTAATTGGTTTTTAAAAAATTGGGACCTAGTAGTAATGGATAAATTAGCTACTACCATAAAAAATTCTGAAACATCCGATACAGGTCTGGAAAAAAACTTGTTTGTGGAGAAATGGTTTTACTTTTTTGACTATGTACAATCTGAACAAAATACACTGTGTAAATTACCGGACAAGTACTTAACTTTTGCTTTATATTAGATCTATACTCTGCTTGGTATGTTTCATAATATGATGGCTTGTGGGTAGATTCTATGTTTGTTAGTGTTATAGTTGATGTTTGTTAATTTGTATCTTTGTTAATATTTAATTAAAAAAAATTTAAACCAAAAAAAAAAATAGCAGTAGGCTATGCATGAGTAAAAGCCTCTCTGGTTTGGATCGCAACCTGTAAAAAGCAAGCAACGTGAGTAGTGACAAAGTTGTGTTTTCTGAGGAGTAAAAAACGAACCTTGGCATTGTCAGAAAGGTCTTGATGGTCAGAAAGCAGTGCATCTAGGTATCTTGCACGTGGACTGCTATAAAACGGGCAGTCCAAAAGAACATGAGGAACCATTTCGATGACTCCTTGACTACAAGGGCATCGTCTAAGATTGTGAGGGATTCTGTGGTATCTTCCGAAAAGGATGGCCGATGGTAATGCATTAAATCTAGCCATCATGAATGCTCTTCTTTGGTGAGGATCAGTTAAAAAGAGGAAATAGGGAGCTAAAAGCCCAGGAATCTGGGATAAACCCAGATAGCTTGGGGAGCAAGTTTTCCGAGCTGCCTCAGTTAGACGTTGCAACTGGATATCTAGTAGTCTACGTTTGAAGGATTGAAATGCCGCAGAAGCAGAGGATAGATAAAATGCATCCAAGGAAATTCCTATGGATGTGATTTTCTTTTGGATCAGGGTCAACCATTTGGATGCATGATGGTCCATCAGCATCAAAAAGGTGAAAGAATTCTGATCAGAATTAAATAAAAGACGCAGCCAAAACTTAAAGGTCAAAAGCCAGGCGCGAGTTTCCAGCAGCAACAGTCCAGTTTCCATGCAAATTGCAGCATAAGGAACACAGTTGGGTAGTCCCAGAATTTTCCTCAAAAGGAAGGATTGTAGGCCTTCAGTGGCGTGAAAGTCTTTGTGGGGGTGGAAGCAGCTGCTGCCAAAACAATGTTTTAAAAATCTGCACAGTGAAGAAGAAGAAGAAGAAGAAGAAGAAGAAGATATTGGATTTATATCCCGCCCTCCACTCTGAAGAGTCTCAGAGCGGCTCACAATCTCCTTTACCTTCCTCCCCCACAACAGACACCCTGTGAGGTAGATGAAGATATTGGATTTATATCCTGCCCTCCACTCCGAAGAGTCTCAGAGCGGGTCACAATCTCTTTTATCTTCCTCCCCCACAACAGACACCCTGTGAGGTAGATGAAGATATGGGATTTATATCCCGCCCTCCACTCCGAAGAGTCTCAGAGCGGCTCACAATCTCCTTTCCCTTCCTCCCCCACAACAGACACCCTGTGAGGTGGGTGGGGCTGAGAAGGCTCTCACAGCAGCTGCCCTTTCAAGGACAACCTCTGCCAGAGCTATGGCTAACCCAAGGCCATTCCAGCAGGTGCAAATGGAGGAGTGGGTAATCAAACCTGGTTCTCCCAGATAAGAGTCCGCACACTTAACCACTACACCAAACTGGAATCAGGCCTCCAATGGCCAATCAAAGACTCACCTGGCCCCATCCACTTTCTAAAACACGTGATGAGCACCAGGAAAAGCGCCAACGGATGCCATATTACCAGCCCCGTAGCTAGGGGCCATGAGGGGAGGGGGCCATGGGGGGCCACAGGCAGGACTGGATCAACAAGTTTTTGAGGGGGGGGGCAAAATTTAAAAAAAATGAAGCTCTCTTATGGGCCCATTCTCTCTTATGGGCCCATAGAATAGAATAGACTCCATACCCAATTTGGCGCCCCCCCCCTCTGTCAGTGCCTGGGGCAAGCACCCCTTTCTCCCACCCCTAGATCCAGCCCTGGCCGCAGGGGGAGGGGGCCATTTAAATCATTCAGGAGGCTGGTGACTGCTCCTGCCACCCCTCCTGTGCTACTTGGACCCCACCAATCAGCTGGTTTATGAGCCCTTTAAATGGCATGGGAGGGGCAGTGGCTGCTTCTGGGTGTCCCTCCCTCCCAATTTAAATTGCACATAAGAGAGAGGCAGCCTGGGGGGTGAGGAGGCCCCCAAACCATCAGGGAGCCAGGCCCTGTGGGCCCCTGTTTAGCTACGGGCCTGAATATTACCACCTTGGAGAACCCTGCTGTCAGTGGTTCAATCCTCAGGTCTTTTATCTGAAGCCAGAACTCCTTTGCATATTAGGCCACACACCCCTGATGTAGCCAATCCTCCAAGAGCTTACAAGGCTCTCCTTACAGGGCCTACTGTAAACTCTTTGAGGATTGGCTACATCGGAGGGGTGTAGCCTAATATGCAAAGGAGTTCCTGCTACAAAAAAAGCCCTGATCATTGTCATCGTCGTCATCATCATCATCAGAACATAAGAGAAGCCATGTTGGATCAGGCCAATGGCCCATCCAGTCCAACACTCTGTGTCACAGAAGAACATAAGAGAAGCCATGTTGGATCAGACCAGTGGCCCATCCAGTCAAACACTCTGTGTCACACAGTGGCCAAAAAAACCCAGGAGCCATCAGGAGGTCCATCAGTGGGGCCAAGATACTAGAAGCCCTCCCACCGTTGCCCCTCCCAAGCACCAAGAATACAGAGCATCACTGCCCCAGACAGAGAGTTCCAACAATACACTGCAGCTAATAGCCACTGATGGACTTCTGCTCCATATGTTTATCCAATCCCCTCTTGAAGCTGGCTATGCTTGTAGCCGCCACCACCTCCTGTGGCAGTGAATTCCACGTGTTCATCACCCTTTGGGTTAATCATCATCATTATCAACAACAACAACAGCAACAACAACAACTTTTGGAAGTAAAAAAGAAAAAAGCTACCATGTTGTGCTTCTGGTCATATTTGAGCTTTAAATCCCTCGTTCTCGTGTGCGTTTTGTCACATCTTTCATGTTTCTCGGACCTAGTTATTTTTTCGGAGCACATTTAATTATGTCGAGCTTGTTTATGATCCTGGAAGAACAACTAGCCCTCAGCTACAGCAGCCGACTCCAGAAATCCTGGGCGTATATATACTGGTGCCAAATTTGCTTCCTCCCTGTTCCCCCCGCCCTGCGTGCATCACTTTGGTGTCGAAAGCTATTTTACTATTAATTAGGACGTGTAATCTCTGGGACTGTTATTTATTAGTAGATTGTTTGGAGCGTCTGGAAAGTTCATGATTAAAGCAGGAGGATCAGAGCAATCTCGGGGAACAGATGGACGCAGGGAGGTATCCGAGGCCGGGCTGGTTAACATTCCAGGCACAGCCAGAAGTCTTGACAAAGGATGGAAAACAGAATCAATCATCATTATCTAGGAGACAAGCTATCACTCTACGTTAGAAAATGAACAGTGGGTGCTCTAAAGCCGAGAGAGGAGACACTGAGGAGTTTCAGGCAGCGGACAAGGAGGCCCGAGATGGATAAGAGTCATCGGGCGAAGGATTGTTTGGCTCGAAAGTGGGCTGCGGAGGTCAAGATCGTGACGGGAGAAGAAAGGGGGCCAAAGAGGCTATCTGTGCCTCAATCACATCTGAAATCGATGCCTTGTAACAATGGATTTCTAGCTCTGTTCAAAAGAGTCCTGGAAGCTTACACAGCCGCCACAATGGGAAGAACAGTGCCGGAGACAGACCTTCTCTCAAAGTCAGCAGCTCCCACTTCTGTTGATCTCCCTGTAAAGCGCAGCTGTATTAGGACATCCTCTTTGGTATATGTAGCCACCAGGACTTTGAGCAGGAATGCATGGGAACGCAGTCCCAGCTGGCTTGGCGTCAGGGGTGTGGCCTAATATGCAAACGAGCCCCTGCTGGGCTTTCTTGTAGCCCAAAAGAAACTTATTTGCATATTAGGTCACGCACCCTGATGTCACCATTGCTTCATTTGTAGAAAAAGCCCTGTGTGAAACAATGGTGACACCAGGGAGTATGGCCTAATATGCAAATGAGTTCCTGCTGGGCTTTTTTCAGCAAAAAAATAGTGGCTACTATGGCAAGACACAAAAGTTTTGGCCTCCAACCTAAGTTTGTTAACACTGAGCTGTGAAATTCTTAGTGGTTTGGGGGTAGAGCATGGTGAGGGGCCTCAATTGGGAACAGTTCCTCCCACTAAAGCATCCATTATCTAACCCTAATTCCAGAATATTTTGAGATGCAGCTTGAGTAGGGCAGAGTTTAGGGAGAAGAGGGACTTCTGGGGATGTAGTTTCATAGAATCCACCCTCCAAAGCAGCCATCTCTGTATTCTCGAGATCAACTGTAATCCCAGAAGAACTTCAGGCCCTACACAGCTGGATAAAGTGAGACCCATTTCACACTCACCTTTACGCCGCTCTCACGTCCGTCTTCTCTGCACAGCGTCCTCCCGGTTTCCCACTTTTTGCGCCGGGGCTGCAGCAAACATCACGGTTTTCGCGCAGCAAACGGAAACTGCTAAAAACCAGTTCCCATTTGCTGCGCGAAAACCGTGATGTTTGCTACAGCCCCGATGCAAATAGTGGGAAACCGGGAGGATGCCGCGTGGAGAAGACGGACGTGAGGGCGAAGTAAGGTGAGTGCGAAATCGGCCTGAACGTGAAAACGGAGATGCAAAGTACTGTCTCATAGCTGCTGCCAAGCTGCCTGTAGACTGAGGAATATTGCACAACTGGAAGTTTTTGGAACTGGAAGCTTTTGGAACGTGTGAAACACTTAAAGGCAATATTTTTAGACCTGGTGCAATGAAATTGAGCATTTATTTGTTGCCTGAATTATTTACACTAAGGTCCTTGTGTGTGTTTTGTTCCACCGTGCAAGGGTATGTTTATGAGCTTATGTATACAGGGCAGTGTACTGGTCCATGTGATATATTTGTAAGTTTTCTTGGGAGTTGTTCTATTAATTGAGGCCGGTTATCAGGGAAACCTCAGGTTTATCTCCAGTCACTCTCTGCTGTGATTCTCTATTTTGGTTGCACTTGAACCTACAACAAAGTTGGCAAAGCTACCTGTGCCCAAAGAAAAAGGACTGTGCGCCCTTAAGTATAGCCAAGACCCCAGGGTGCTGTAGCAGATGCTCTGGGGTTGCTCAGCAGACAAGGTAGAAGAAGTGTTTCCTGACTAAAGGAAGTTTGAAAATGATAGTCATAGAAGACATAGGTCTGGATCTGCTCTGATTAAGGTCGCTGCAACTTGATCCTGAAGGTGTCAGTGGGCCTGGGGGCTGGCTTGTGGCTTGAATGTGGGGTCTGGTGTAACAACCAATAGGAAACGATGCACTGTTCAGAACTCTTTTATGAATCTGCTTTGTATTGAGTCATACCCCTAGTCCATCAATTCAGATGGACTGCAGCTTTCCTACTACCTGGTCATTTCAGCTGGAGATGCCAGGGATTGAACCTGAGACCTTCTAAATGCCAAGCAGAGGCTCTGCCACCGAACCTTGGCCCCATTCCAAACAGCAGGCATTTTCAGACAGACTTGTTGTACAGGAAGATGAGATAAGCTGTTGTTAGCCCCGTGGCACAGTAGCTGCACTCCTGCAGTCCAGCTCTGCTCACAACCTGAGTTTGATTCTGGCAGAAGCTGAGTTCAGGTAGCTGGCTCAAGGTTGACGCAGTCTTCCATCCTTGAGACACAGCATGGTACAGTGCTTACAGTGCTGGACTAGGATCTGAGAGACTCAGGTTCAAATCCCCTCTCTACCATGTCAAAAACTAAATCTGCCTACCTTAGGGACCGCCTCTCTCCATATGTTCCCCAGAGAGCACTGAGATCCAGTTCCCAAAACCGACTACGAATCCCTGGACCAAGGGAGGCCAGACTGAAGATAACAAGGGAGCAGGCCTTCTCCCCAATGGCTCCCCAATGGTGGAATCAACTACCAGAGGAGGTGCGAGCCCTGCAAGACCTAAATCAGTTTCGCAGGGCTTGCAAAACCAACCTCTATCAACTCGCGCTTAAGATGGAACCCGGAAATGACACCTAGCCATCTTATACATATACTGAACTGTGGCACTTTAATTTGTAGCTGTTAATAATTTTAATTGTTTATTTAATTGAATTGAATGTATTTAACTATCTTAATTGTCTTTTATTGTAATGATTGGATTTTAGTGTAATCATGGTGTAAACCATGTCATGTGAGCCGACCTGAGCCCGTTTTGGTGGGGGAGGGCGGGATATAAGAATAAATTTATTATTATTATTATTATTATTATTATTATTATTATTATTATTATTATTATTATTATTATTATTATTATTATTAAATCTAACATGGTGGAATTGGCTATCCCTAGGCAGTACAAAAGCAAGGCTTCGTTTTGAATCAAATGAAAAACTGCACTGTAAGACCTTTTTGTCCATTTTGTTTTGAAAGACGTTTCATTGTTATGGTTTAGTATTTTATTAAAAACTTAAAAGAGTTTTCAAAAACCTCCTCTGTTTTAATTTCAACCTGTTGGTTCTTGCAAATACATAAAAAAAGACATTTGTTAGATACCAGGGGGGGGGGGTTGTAGCAGGAACTCCTTTGCATATTAAGTCGCACACCTCTGATGTAGCCAGTCCTCCTGGAGCTTACAGTAGGCCCTCTACGAAGAGCCCTGTAAACTCTTGGAGGATCGGCTACATCAGGGGTGTGTGGCCTAATATGCAAAGGAGTTCTTGCTACAAAAAAGCCCTGGTAGATACACACACACACAAAGACGTCTTGTAGATATATGAAAAAGGACATCTTGGACACACCCACTTGTCCAATGGAAAACAGGTCTGTAAAAGACTAGCTAGGATTTCCAGTTCTGGGTTGGGAAATATCTGGAGATTTGGTGGGTGGAGCCTGGAAAGGCAGGAGAGGGACCTGGAGATTTGGTGGGTGGAGCCTGAAAAGACAGGGGAGGGACCTGGAGATTTGGTGGATGGAGTCTGGAAAGGCAGGAGAGGGACCTGGAGATTTGGTGGGTGGAGCCTGAAAAGGCAGGGGAGGGACCTGGAGATTTGGTGGGTGGAGCCTGAAAAGGCAGGGGAGGGACCTGGAGATTTGGTGGGTGGAGCCTGGAAAGGCAGGGGAGGGACCTGGAGATTTGGTGGGTGGAGCCTGAAAAGGCAGGGGAGGAACCTGGAGATTTGGTGGGTGGAGCCTGAAAAGGCAGGGGAGGGACCTGGAGATTTGGTGGGTGGAGCCTGGAAAGGCAGGGGAGGGACCTGGAGATTTGGTGGATGGAGCCTGAAAAGACAGGGGAGGGACCTAGAGATTTGGTGGGTGGAGCCTGGAACGGCAGGGGGGGACCTGGAGATTTGGTGGGTGGAGCCTGAAAGGCAGGGGAGGGACCTGGAGATTTGGTGGGTGGAGCCTGGAAAGGCAGGGGAGGGACCTGGAGATTTGGTGGGTGGAGCCTGGAAAGGCAGGGGAGGGACCTGGAGATTTGGTGGATGGAGCCTGAAAAGACAGGGGAGGGACCTAGAGATTTGGTGGGTGGAGCCTGGAACGGCAGGGGGGGACCTGGAGATTTGGTGGGTGGAGCCTGAAAAGGTAGGGGAGGGACCTGGAGATTTGGTGGGTGGAGCCTGGAAAGGCAGGGGAGGGACCTGGAGATTTGGTGGGTGGAGCCTGAAAAGGCAGGGGAGGGACCTGGAGATTTGGTGAGTGGAGCCTGGAAAGGCAGGGGAGGGACCTTGAGATTTGGTGGGTGGAGCCTGAAAAGGCAGGGGAGGGACCTGGAGATTTGGTGGGTGGAGCCTGGAAAGGCAGGAGAGGGACCTGGAGATTTGGTGGGTGGAGCCTGGAAAGGCAGGGGAGGGACCTGGAGATTTGGTGGGTGGAGCCTGAAAAGGCAGGGGAGGGACCTGGAGATTTGGTGAGTGGAGCCTGGAAAGGCAGGGGAGGGACCTTGAGATTTGGTGGGTGGAGCCTGAAAAGGCAGGGGAGGGACCTGGAGATTTGGTGGGTGGAGCCTGGAAACCAGAGGAGGGACCTGGAGATTTGGTGGGTGGAGCCTGAAAAAGCAGGGGAGGGACCTGGAGATTTGGTGGGTGGAGCCTGAAAAGGCAGGGGAGGGACCTGGAGATTTGGTGGGTGGAGCCTGGAAAGGCAGGGGAGGGACCTGGAGATTTGGTGGGTGGAGCCTGGAAAGGCAGGGGAGGGACCTTGAGATTTGGTGGGTGGAGCCTGGAAAGGCAGGGGAGGGACCTGGAGATTTGGTGGGTGGAGCCTGGAAAGGCAGGGGAGGGACCTGGAGATTTGGTGGGTGGAGCCTGGAAAGGCAGGGGAGGGACCTGGAGATTTGGTGGGTGGAGCCTGGAAAGGCAGGGGAGGGACCTCATCAGGGAATAGTGCCAGATTAGAGTCCACTGCTCTTAACCATGACACCACACTGGCTTATTAAGGGCTCACAAATGCAAGCAGTGAACTGTTTTGCGTGACAATATCTGTATCTGGAAGAAAAAAATACTGCTGCTGAATGTATAATGCCATAGAGTTCAGGAGAAGTGCTCCCTCTAAGCTGCAGGGTCTTGTGAGCAAAAATTCTAGAATTCTGGTCACCGCACCTCAAAAAAGATATTATAGCATTGGAGAAAGTGCAGAAAAGTGCAATTAAGAATGATTAAAGGGTTGGAACACTTTCCCTATGAAGAAAGGTTAAAGTGCTTGGGGCTCTTTAGCTTGGAGAAATGTCAACTGAGGGGTGACATGATAGAAGTTTACAAGATTATGCAGGGGATAGAGGGGGTAGAGAAAGAAGGACTTTTCTCCCCTTCTCACAGTACGGGAACTTGCGGGCATTCAATGAAATTGCTGAGCAGTCGGGTTAGAACGGATAAAAGGAAGTCCTTCTTCACCCAAAGGGTGATTAACACGTGGAATTCACTGTCACAGGAGGTGGTGGCAGAAACAAGCATAGCCAGCTTCAAGAGGGGATGGGATAAGCATATGGAGCAGAGGTCCATCAGTGACTATTAGCCACAGCGTATTATTGGAGCTTTCTGTCTGGGGCAGTGATGCTCCATATTCTTGGTGCTTGTGGGGGCACAGTGGGAGAGCTTCTAGACCTGCTGGTGGATCTCCTGATGGCACTTGGATTTTTTGGCCATTGTGTGACACAGAGTGTTGGACTGGACGGGCCATTGGCCTGTTTCAACATGACTTCTCTTACATTCTAGAGTTCACCCTCCAAAGCATCCATTTTCTCCAGGGGAACTGATCTCTCAGCTGCAATTCTGGGATGGTCTCCAGGCCACACCTGGAGCTTGGCAACCCCAAGATCACCTCACCCCCATCAGCCGCTCAGCCTGGTTTGATTTCTTGTAGCACCACAGCTGTCTGGCTCCCAGCACCCCTGCAGCTGATGGCTTGTTGGGTTTTGCCGAGTGCCACTGTGCAAGCAGCCGCATCCCGTTCATCCTCTCACAAAAAGTTCCTCTTTTCACCACCGCCTGGGTGGTTCTTCCCGACACTTCAGGGGCACTTGCGAAAAACAAGCAGGTACAACGCAGAAAACGACACATCGCCAGCACTTTCTCAGAGGCTATAATTAGTACAGTCAATAGCAGTATTTTTTTCTTCCAGATGTAAATATTGTCACACAAGACAGTTTGCTGCTTGCGTTTGTGAGCCCCTCCATTCCGGAAATAATATATATATACATTTTTTTTTTCAGGGCTGTATCGTGAATATGGGAAAAGAAACTGCCAGTCCCTTGATGGACAGCCACTGAAGTAGAGTCAGGGGCACACACAGAGCGAAAAACAGTGCTAGGAAATGGTCCCACCCACTCAAGAGGGAGAAGAAGAAGAATGAAGATTTATACGCCGCCCTTATCTCTGAATCAGAGACGCAGAGCGGCTAACAATAAGAACATAAGAGAAGCCATGTTGGATCAGGCCAATGGCCCATCCAGTCCAACACTCTGTGTCACACAGTGGCCAAAAAAACCCCCAAGTGCCAATCTCCTATAATATCTTCTTCCTCACCCTGTGAGGTGGTGGGTCTGAGAGCAGCCCTTTCAAGGACAACCTCTGCCAGAGCTCTGGCTGACCCAAGGCCATTCCAGCAGATGCTAGTGAAGGAGTGGGGAATCAAATCCGGTTCTCCCAGATAAGAGACCGATGGCTGACCCAAGGCCATTCCAGCAGCTGCAAGTGGAGGAGTGGGGAATCAAACCCAGTTCTCCCAGATAAGAGAGCTATGGCTGACTCAAGGCCATTCCGGCAGGTGCAAGTGGAGGAGTGGGGAATCAAACCCAGTTCTCCCAGATAAGAGAGCTCTGGCTGACCCAAGGCCATTCCAGCAGGTGCAAGTGGAGGAGTGGGGAATCAAACCCGGTTCTCCCAGATAAGAGTCTGCACATTTAACCACTACACAACAACAACAACAACAACAACAACAAATTTTATTTGTATCCCGCCCTCCCCGCCGGAGCAGGCTCAGGGCGGCTAACAACATGGTTCGGAGTTAAATTATACAAGTGAATAAAACTACATTAAACATTATCAGCATTTACTTAAAATCTGATTAAACTTTAAAATTAAGTTAATTTTAAAAGTGCTAGTGCTATGTTTACACCAAACTGGCTCTCTATAAAAGCTCTGGCTGACCCAAGGCCATTCCAGCAGGTGCAAGTGGAGGAGTGGGGAATCAAACCCAGTTTTCCCAGATAAGAGAGCTCTGGCTGACCCAAGGCCATTCCAGCAGGTGCAAGTGGAGGAGTGGGGAATCAAACCCAGTTCTCCCAGATAAGAGAGCTCTGGCTGACCCAAGGCCATTCCAGCAGGTGCAAGTGGAGGAGTGGGGAATCAAACCCGGTTCTCCCAGATAAGAGAGCTCTGGCTGACCCAAGGCCATTCCAGCAGGTGCAAGTGGAGGAGTGGGGAATCAAACCCGGTTCTCCCAGATAAGAGAGCTCTGGCTGACCCAAGGCCATTCCAGCAGGTGCAAGTGGAGGAGTGGGGAATCAAACCCAGTTCTCCCAGATAAGAGTCCGCACACTTCACCACTACAACAGGGAAAGAGAGGGGGCAGGCTGCCTCCCCAGCAGGCCAATGGGGGAGCCAGCCTTCAGGTGGGACCTGGGGATCTCGCAGAATTACAACTTATCTCCAGACTACAAAGATCAAGTCCCCTTGCAAAATGGATGCTTTGGAGGGTGGACTCTGTGGCACTGTACCCCACTGAAATCTCTATTCTTCCCAGGCTCCACCCCCAAATCTCCAGAAGTTTCCAAGCCTGGATTTGGGAATCCTGCACTGCCGCCACCCCACTGCCAGCCAGCGGGGATCTGGTGACCCTATCATGCCACAAAAGGTTCAGGTAGGTAGGGCTGCCAATCCCCAGGTGGGGGCAGGGGATCCCCTGGTTTGAAGGCCCTCCCCCTACTTCAAGGTCATCAGAAATCAGGGGGAGGATGGGAGGAAAATATATGCTGGCATTATAACCTACGGAGACCGATTCCCATAGGGCATAATGGAGAATTGATCTGTGCGTATCTGGGGCTCCGGGGGGCTGTTTTTTTGAAGTAGATGTGCCAAATTTTCAGCATAGTATCCAGTACTGCTCTCTATAAGACCCTCCAAGTTTCAAAAGGATTGGACCAGGGGGTCCAATTCTATGAGCCTCAGAAGAAGGGGCGCCTATCCATTATTTCCACTGGAGGAAAGGCATTTAAAAGGTGTGCGGTCCCTTTAAATGTGATGGCCAGAACTCCCTTTGGAGTTCAATCATGCTTGTCACAACCTTGCTCCTGATTCATGAGCAATGTTCCCTCTAAGCTGCAGAGTCTTGTGAGCAAAAATTCTACATTGTGAGTTCCTGGCATGGAAGCTGTGCATAAATTAGAGTGCTCTGAGGTCATTTTTCCTGAGCTAAGACAAAACTGTGTGAGCTGGAGGCTAAAAATCTGCGAGCTAGCTCATGCTAACTCAGCTTAGAGGGAACACTGCTCATGAGTTGTGCTAATGAGCTCTGGCACCTTTTTTTTCTACGAAATGACCCCTGGTTGTAAATATCCATGATTTCTTTGTTGCTCACAATGTGCTGGCACCAAGAAGCATCCTAAGTGAACAGGAAGCTGACGTATTCATGAAAGGTTGCCAACCTCCAGATGGCACCTGGATCTCTCCGCTTGTAACAATCGATCTCCAAATGACTGAGATCATAGAATCATAGAGTTGGAAGGGACCTCCAGGGTCATCTAGTTCAACCCCCTGCACAATGCAGGAAACTCACAAATGCCTACCCCAAATTCACAGGATCTTCATCGCTGTCAGATGGCCATCTAGCCTCTGTTTAAAAGCCTTCAAGGAAGGAGAGCCCACCACCTCCCGAGGATGCCTGTTCCACTGAGGAACCCCTCTAACAGTCATGAAGTTCTTCCTAATGTTGAGCCGGAAACTCTTTTGATTCAATTTTAACCCATTGGTTCTGGTCCGACCTTCTGGAGTCACAGAAAACAATTCCACACCATCCTTTCAATGACAGCCCTTCAAGTACTTGAAGATGGTGATCATATCACCTCTCAGCTGCCTCCTCTCCAGGCTAAACATTCTCAGCTCCTTCAACCTTTCCTCGTAGGACTTGGTCTCCAGACCCTTCACCATCTTCGTTGCCCTCCTCTGGACCCGTTCCAGCTTGTCTACATCCTTCTTAAAATGTGGTGCCCCAAACTGAAAACAATACTCCAGGCGAAGTCTTACCAGAGCAGAGTAAAGTGATACCATCACATCACATGATCTGGACACTAGACTTCTGTTGATACAGCCCAAAACTGCATTTGCCTTTTTAGCCACCGCATCACACTGTTGACTCATGTTCAGCGTATGATCCACTAAGACCCCTAGATCCTTTTTGCACATACTACTGCTAAGACAAGTCTCCCCCATCCTTTAACTATGCATGGGATTTTTCCTACCGAAATGCAGGACTTTACATTTATCCCTGTTAACATTCATTTTATTGGTTTTAGCCCAGATTTCCAGATCAGTTCTCTGGAGGAAATGGCAGCTTTGGAAGCTAGACTCTGTGCCATTTTACCCTGCCGAGATCTTTCTCCTCCCTCAACCCTGACCTCCCCAGGCTCTGCCCCCCAAATCTTCTGGTATTGCCCAAGCCACCGCTGGCATCCCTGGCACAAATAGAAACTGGACGTGTGAGCTGAGGCTTCTGAGCACAGCGCATGATGCGCTTTTCAGCCAGCGGCAGAAAAATAATGCACACACACTGCACAACAGTGATTCAGAATGCGCATTGCACAAGCCGCGTGCCTGCTTTTGCCAATAAATATCCTGAACGTGTGATGCTAACATGTGGGAAGGTGGGAAGAATGGAGCCTGTATGGCATTTTGCAGTCTTAATGGGAAAAGAGCCCAGCAATTAAATATTACCTTCTGGACACTTCATCAGTTTTCGCAGATAAATGAGGATTTGGAGAGTCTTTTTTTCAAAAAAGCTGGGTTTTTGGGTAGCTGGCTCGAGGTTGACTCAGCCTTCCATCCTTCCGAGGTCGGTAAAATGAGTCCCCAGCCTGCTGGGGGGAAAGCGTAGAGGACAGGGGAAGGCAATGGCAAACCACCCCGTACAAAGTCTGCCGTGAAAACTTTGTGAAAGCAACGCCACCCCAGAGTCGGAAACGACTGGTGCTTGCACAGGGGACCTTTCCTTTCCTTTCCTTTCCTTTCCTTTCCTTTCCTTTCCTTTCCTTTCCTTTCCTTTCCTTTCCTTTCCTTTCCTTTCCTTTCCTTCCTTTCCTTTCCTTTCCTTTCCTTTCCTTTCCTTTCCTTTCCTTCCTTTCCTTTTTCCTTTTCAAAATATCATTAAGAGCAGGGCTTTTTTGGTAGAAAAAGCCCAGCGGGAATTCATTTGCATATTAGGCCACACCCCCTGATGCCACCATTGTTTCCTATAGGGTTTTTGTAGGAAAAGCCCTGCAGGAATTCATTTGCATATTAGGCCACACACCCTGACACCAAGCCAGCCAGAACTGCTCTGATGAAGAGTTTTTTGGGGGAAGGATGTAAAAAGATGTATGCCCTGTCCTGGATGGCCCAGGCTAGCCCAGTCTTATCAGAATTCTGAAGATAAGCAAGGTTGGCCCTGGTCCATTGTTGGGTGGGAGACCACCAAGGAAGCCCAGGGTCGCTCTGCAGAGGCAGGCAAGGGTAAACCACCTCTGTTTTCTCCTGCTCTGACCTGGATGGCCCAGGCTGGCCTGACCTCATCAGATCTCGGAAGCCAAGCGAGGTCAGCCCCGATTGTCCTTGGATGGGAGACTAACAAGGAAATCCAGGTTAGGTGGAACAGTACTGGTTGACAGATTGTGCCCATAGAGGCAAGCAATGGCAAACCACCCAAGATCATAAGAGAAGCCATGTTGGATCAGGCCAATGGCTCCTCCAGTCCAATACTCTGTGTCACACAGTGGCGAAAAAGCCAGGTACCTATTAGGAGGTCCATCAGTGGGCCAGGGCACTAGAAGCCCTCCCATTGTGCCCCTCCCAAGCACCAAGAATTATGGAGCATCACTTCCCAGACAGAGTGTCCCATCTAGACCTTGTGGCTCATATCCACTGATGGACCTCTGCTCCATATGTTTATCCAATCCATAAGAACATAAGAGAAGCCATGTTGGATCAGGCCAATGGCCCAATCAGTCCAATACTCTGTGTCACACAGTGGCAAGAAACAACAACGCTCAAGTGCCATCAGGAGGTTCACAAGTGGGACTAGAAGCCCTTCCACTTTGCTCCCCCCAAGCACCAAGAATACAGAACATCACTGCCCCAGACAGAGAGTTCCAACAATATGCTGTGGCTAATAGCCACTGATGGACCTCTGCTCCATATTTTTATCCAATTCCCTCTTGAAGCCATCTATGCATGTAATTGTCACCACCTCCTGTGACAGAGAATTCCATATGTTCATCACCCTTTGGGTGAAGAAGGACTTCCTCTTATCCCTTCTAACCCACCTGCTCAGCAATTTCATTGGGTGTCCACACGTTCTTGTACTGCGAGAATGTCCCTTGAATGTCCTTCTGAATGTCCCTTGCTTTGAAAACCTGTAACTGGACAGCACTTTGCAATGCCCAAAAGGTGTGTCTGTGTGCTCACATTTTCATTCTTTGTTGTTCAACATAAATGGCTCTGCGTTAGCTGTTGATAAGAAAAATAAGTAACAATGGACACTCTGACAAATATGGATTGGGTATTTGCATGTGTGGGGGTGTGCAGGTATGAATATATATATATATATATATATATATATATTATATATATATATATATATATATATATATATATATATATATATATATATATATATATATATATATATATATATTTAAACATCTTTGGAAGTCCTTAGGCTATTAAAGGCTATTATACTGGGGGAGCCAGTTTGGTGTAGTGGTTAAGTGTGAGGACTCATATCTGGGAGAACCGGGTTTGATTCCCCACTCCTCCACTTGCACTGCTGGAATGGCCTTGGGTCAGCCATAGCTATCACAGGAGTTGTCCTTGAAAGGCCAGCTTCCATGAGAGCTCTCTCAGCCCCACCCACCTCCAGGGTGTCTGTTGTAGAGGGAGAAGATAGAGGAGATTGTAAAGCCGCTCTGAGTCTCTGATCAGAGAGAAATGCGGGGTATAAAATCTGCAGTCTTCTTCTTAATCAGGAAAGAAAGTTTCATTTTTAAAATAAAATGAAACCACAGGCTCAGATCTTCCCACATTTTCACAGCCACCACCATCGACATTTGACAACATAGCGTTAATCATGTCTCTACACTTGGTTGGATTCCTTTGGAGAAAGAACTGAAGCAGTTCTGGATGAAACAAAACTCCTCGGCATCCCTTTTGACAGAGATGACTTCCCCCCGCCCCGGCTTTCCTGGTATTAAAGTCTCCGCTTCCTGCAGCATGGCTAGCTGGAAATCCTTCTGGTCCTGATTTGCTCTCGCTGATCTATAGGATGAATTCTCTCCTGTATGTTT
>NC_083234.1:11382233-11389733 GCF_032191835.1 Heteronotia binoei
TTCATTATTTTTTGATTTAGTACTTTGCCAACGAGGAAAACGCGCCTGATGCATCGGCTGTATATTCTTTTATTGATCTCCCAGACTTAGTTTTCTAAACTTCCCATCCATCACACCCCTTCGCCTGTCCCAGAAGCATCTTCCCCAAATCAAACCGAGGAGGGGACAGGGGAGTACTCATCTCCTGTTTCCCCAGAGCCAAGACCAAGAGATGGTTTGTGAGAACCGAGGCTATGCCGGAGTTCAGAGGTGATTTGCCATCTCCTGCGCTGTCAGTGGGTAGCCTTTGGAGGACTGGTTTCATTAAACTCGCATACGTGGTCTTCTGCCATGCAAGAGGTTATAGGATGGGGGAGAGTTGTCTTTGCAGTAGTATGTGCAAAAAGGATCTAAGGGCCTTTCTGGACCATACCCTGAACATGAGTCAACAGTGTGATGCGGTGGCTAAAAAGGCAAATGCAATTTTGGGCTGTGTCAATAGAAGTCTAGTGT
The DNA here is from genome assembly GCF_032191835.1 of Heteronotia binoei. Lineage (NCBI taxonomy): Eukaryota > Metazoa > Chordata > Lepidosauria > Squamata > Gekkonidae > Heteronotia > Heteronotia binoei. The sequence continues at coordinate 11,382,726 of NC_083234.1, forward strand.
CCAGATCACCTGAAGTGATGGTATCACATTACTCTGCTCTGGTAAGACCTCACCTGGAGTAGTGTTCAGTTTGGGGCATCACATTTTAAGAAGGATATAGACAAGCTGGAACAGGTTCAGAAGAGGGCGACCAAGTTGGTGAGGGGTCTGGAGATCAAGTCATATGAGGAAAGGTTGAAGGAGCTGGGCATATTTAGCCTGGAGAGGAGGTGGCTGAGAGGTGATATGATCACCTTCTTCAAGTACTTGTAGGGCTGTCATAGAGAGGATGGTGTGGAATTGTTTTCTGTGGCCCCGGAAGGTCGGACCACAACCAATAGGTTGAAATTAAATTAAAAGAGTTTCCGGCTCAACATTAGGAAGAACTTCCTGACCGTTAGAGCGATTCCTCAGTGGAACAGGCTTCCTCAGGAGGTGGTGGGCTCTCCTTCCTTGGAGGTTTTTCAACAGAGGCTAGATGGCCAACTGACAGCAATGAAGATCCTGTGAATTTAGCAGGAGGTAATTGTGAATTTCCTGAATTGTACAGGAAGTTGGACTAGATGACCCTTGGGGTCCCTTCCAACTCTATAATTCTATGTTCTCTACACTTGGTTGGATTCCTTTGGAGAAGGGTGTGGTCTAATATGTAAATGAGTTCCTGCTGGACTTTTTTGTAAAAAGCAACCAATTCTGTGGGAGCAGAGAATGTGGTATCCTAAGCAGAATTCAGCATCTTGAAATTTCCAGTTTTCATTATTATTAAAAGGGGAAAAAAAAGAAACAGAAGTTCTCTTATCCTTACAACTGCAGAGACAACTTTAAGAGTGTCGTGGGCTAGTATGGCGTGCCTGCGTCAATACTCCAGTCTCATCCAATGCAGTAGAATTCTTCACTCCCATAGATGGCCCACTGGGGGAGAGGAAACAATACCAAAGAATTGCCCTGAAATGCAGCCCACTGCCTCCTCTCTGGATAGGAAAAGGAAATGTCCCCTGTGCAAGCACAGTCCTTTCCGACTCTGGGGTGACGTTGCTTTCACAACATTTTCACGCCAGACTTTTTACGGGGTGGTTTGCCATTGCCTTCCCCGGTCAACTACACTTTCCCCCCAGCAAGCTGGGTACTCGTTTTACTGACCTTGGAACGAGGGAAGGCTGAGTCAACCTCGAGCCAGCTACCTGATAAACCAGCTACCACTGGGGTTTGAACTCAGGTCGTGAGCAGAGCCTAGGACTGTAGTACTGCAGCTTTAACACTCTGTGCCACGGGGCTCTCTCTGGTAAGGTCGCTTGAATTCGCTGCATTCCTTTTGCTGCATTAGAAGTGTTTCCATACCGCACTAGTACCCAGCTTGGGAATACCTTGGCACTGGGTGTTATCTGCATGACTGGTCATTGCTTCTGCATGGCTTGGCTTTGCGTACGAAGTCTTTGGCTTTTCTGGTTTGTATGCCCTTCAAAAAAAGAGAGAGAGCCAAAGAAAGAGACGGATTGAGCGAGCTACTCTCAGGCAAGCACTGTGTGCCCAATGGGGAGGGTGCATTTTGGAACTGACAGATGTAAAATAAAATGAATTTATGTAAGAAACTCATGCACCGGCTTAGTAGAAGTGGGGAAGTATCATAGGAAAGATACGGGGAATCCTTTGAGAGTCAGAAGCTCATTGCCCGCTGATATCTGGCTCCAGCAAAAGAGAATGTCCTTCCCCCATTTCCATCTGCTTTCTTTACCTCTGCATAGAATATTATTTCCCCCTTCTGAGAATATTATATAATGCCTCTCCTTCTCTCCGTTTCCCTAGCCACAGGGGTGTTTGATTTTAATAGTCCAGATATCTTTTTAAATGAAACTTTTTCCAAACTTCTTTTATGGAAGACAGCTCATGAAAATAAATGAGATCCATAGAGCTTAGGTTGGCGAGTGCAGGTCTGTGTATCTCTCGCGCCATTTTGTAAATGCATTGTGGGAAAGAACATGTTTTTAAAATAAATACACAGAGAAGTGAATCCCATTTTTTTAAAAAAATATATATATATTGCATTTGTGTCCTGCCTTCTCAGTAGCTCAGAGAGGAGTAGACAAAGTTATTTGATCGCTTTATCGGGTATATGCCTTACACAGGAGTGTCAAATTCATTTATTACGAGGGCCGGATCTGACATAAATGAAAACTTGTTGGGCTAAGTCATGTTGGGGCAGGCCGTGTGTGTACCTATATAAGATTAGGTAGCAGATATATAAACTTTATAAAGGACATCATCACAATTAAAGATTTTTTTAAAAAAAAACACCTTAAAACCTGCTTAAAACATTAGCATTCATTGGTCTTAAAGGTGCTTTCTTTGTATCTCTCCCACGGGATCCAGGGAATTGGGCAAAGGATGCTTTGTCTCTTTCCTTCCTTCCCCAGGGGACCAGGAGGAGGCTCAGCCAATGGAGAAAATAGAGTCTTTGCTCTGTAGCTCCTCTGCGATTGAGCAAGCAAACAAGACATAATGCCCCTCTATAAATCGATGGTGCGGTCTCATTTGGAGTACTGTGTGCAGTTCTGGTCGCCGCACCTCAAAAAGGATATTATAGCATTGGAGAAAGTTCAGAAAAGGGCAACTAGAATGATTAAAGGGCTGGAACACCTTCCCTATGAAGAAAGGTTGAAACGCCTAGGGCTCTTTAGCTTGGAGAAACGTCGACTGAGGGGTGACATGATAGAGGTTTACAAGATAATGCATGGGATGGAGAAAGTAGAGAAAGAAGTACTTTTCTCCCTTTCTCACAATACAAGAACTCGTGGGCATTCGATGAAATTGCTGAGCAGACAGGTTAAAACGGATAAAAGGAAGTACTTCTTCACCCAAAGAGTGATTAACATGTGGAATTCACTGCCACAGGAGGTGGTGGCGGCCACAAGCATGGCCACCTTCAAGAGGGGGTTAGATAAAAATATGGAGCAGAGGTCCATCAGTGGCTATTAGCCACAGCGTGTGTGTGTGTGTGTGTGTGTGTGTGTGTGTGTGTATATATATATATATATATATATATATATATATATTTGGCCGCTGTGTGACACAGAATGTTGGACTGGATGGGCCATTGGCCTGATCTAACATGGCTTCTCTTATGTTCTTATGTTCTTAAGCCTTGCAAAGCAAGCTGTAATGCAGAAGGAAGCAAGAGAGAGGGAGAAGGAAGCAGATGACAGCCAGTTGCTCGGGGACCTGATAGGAGCCCTCTGAGGCCTGATACTGCCCCCCAGGCCGTATGTTTGACACCCCTGCCTTACAGGCTATGACAACCCAATGAAGGCAAATTGCCCAAGACCAAAAGTGGTACTGGACCACTGGTGGTACTCCATTTACTCCCCACCCCCGTTTTGATTAAACAAGACATTTGAGAATGCTCTTTTACACTTCTTCCAGATGATTCTTTAGCGGCAGCAGTAGTTTACATGAAATTGATTGAGATGGGGAGGGGGCCAGCCGTGAAATCCGAGAAGGTCTGCATGATGAAAATGAGATGGTGGTGGAAAGGGCATCGTATCGAACAGCAGAAATTGGGGAGAAATGCTGAGCTGGCAGCCCTCGTTGAGAGCTATTAACCTTTTGCAGGAAAAGCCATGTGGCGGCATTTGCCCAAAATGAACTTCAGCATCCCGGCAAGACCGCGCCACAGTTTCAGAACAAAGGCTAGGAGAGCTCAAAGGGAGACTTCGGGGGGGGGGGGAGATTCTCGAGGATTTTGTTTTTCTTCTCTTCCTAATTTGCAGATGATTTCCGTTGTTCTGCTCCTATACAGAATTGCTTTCCATACTGCATTGCACTCCTCCTGGATCCAGACTGGAGTACAAGACTTTTAAAGATGGTTTCCAAAAGTGAATCAGGTGCAGTTTGCATTTCCCTTCCCTGGTGGGCAGATGGGCATTGATAAAGAACACACAGTGGGGGGGGGGGTTTGATTTGATAGTGAAAAAACATCACAGAGAGAGGCCATCTTGACTGTCCCATCAATCAAAGACATTTGTTCGATGGGTTCAGGAGAGAATGACTTTTTGGTGGCAGCCTCATGATTTTGGAACAGCTTCCCCAGGGAGGTGCACCTGCCCCCCTCCCTTTCAATCTTTAGGAGGAAGTTGAAGGCAGTTTTATTTAGGACTGTGTTTAGTTAAGTTTAGCAGCCCATGGCGCAGAGTGGTAAAGCTGCAGTACTGCAGTCTGAACTCTCTGCTCATGACCTGAGTTCAATCCCGACGGAAGCTGGGTTCAGGTAGCCTGTTCCAGGTTGACTCAGCCTTCCATCCTTCCGAGGTCGGTCAAATGAGGACCCAGCTCGCTGGGGGGAAAGTGTAGATGACTGGGGAAGGCAATGGCAAACCACCCCGTAAAAAGTCTGCCGTGAAAACATCGTGATGTGATGTCACCCCAGAGTCAGAAATGACTGCTGCTTGCATAGGGGACCTTTCCTTTCCTTAGTTAAATTTAGTGTGTGTGTGTTAAGTGCCAGCAAGTTACTTCTGACTTACAGTGACCGTATGAATTAATCTCCTCCTAAATGACCTCTCGTTAAACAGTCTTGCTCAGGTCTTGCAAACTGAGGGCTGCGGCTGCCTTAAGAACATAAGAGAAGCCATGTTGTATCAGGACAATGGTCCATCCAGTCCAACACTCTGTGTCACACAGTGGCCAATATATGTGTGTGTGTATATATATACACACACATACATACACACACACACACACACATATATATACTGTGGCTAATAGCCACTGATGGACCTCTGCTCCATATGTTTATCCAATCCCCTCTTGAAGCTGTCTATGCTTGTAGCCGCCACCACCTCCCGTGGCAGTGAATTCCACGTGTTAATCACCCTTTGGGTGAAGGACTTCCTTTTATCTGTTTTAACCTGACTGCTCAGCAATTTCATTGAATGCCCACGAGTTCTTGTATTGTGAGAAAGGGAGAAAAGGACTTCTTTCTCTGCCTTGATTCAGTTGAGCCATCTCCTGTTGGTTCTTCCCAGGGGTGGAATTCTAGCAGGAGCTCCTTTGCATATTAGGCCCCACACCCCTGATGTAGCCAATCCTCTAAGAGCTTACGGGGCTCTTTTTTGTAAGCTCTTGGAAGATTGGCTACATCAGGAGGTGTGGCCTAATATGCAAAGGAGCTCCTGCTAGAATTCCACCCCTGGGTCTTCCTCTTTTCTTGTTGCCTTCAGCTTCTCCCAGTATCACTGTCTTTTCCAGTGACTCATGTCTTCTCATACTGTGATTAACCAACAATGGTAGCCTCAGTTTGGTCATTTTAGAACATAAGAACATAAGAGAAGCCATGTTGGATCAGGCCAATGGCCCATCCAGTCCAACACTCTGTGTCACACAGTGGCCAAAAAAAGTGCCATCTAGAGGTCCACCAGTAGGGCTAGAAGCCCTTCCACTGTGTCCCCCCCACCAAGCACCAGAATACAGAGCATCACTGCACCAGACAGAGAGTTCCAACAATAAGCTGTGACTAATAGCCACTGATGGACCTCTGCTCCATATGCTTATCCTCTTGAAGCTGTCTATGCTTGTAGCCACCACCACCTGCTGTGGCAGTGACGTCTTTTCGGCAGTCCATGGGATCTGTAAAATTCTCCTTCATCACCCCATTGCAAAGGAATCAACTTTCTTCCTGTCAGCTGACATTCTGAATTGTGATTTTTAAATCTTCGTGTTTCTGTTCTTAATATATTTAATTTTACGTGTTTTGACTATGTGGCAAGCTATGTCACCTGCATTGATCTGATTGTGTCACACTTGGCAATATTGCCCGCTGAATTAGGCAAAGCCATCAAATGGACTCCACTAACCACACCACAGGAGCCCCGTGGCGCAGAGTGGTAAAGCTGCAGTACTGCAGTCCAAGCTATGCTCATGACCTGAGTTCGATCCCAGTGGAACCTGGGTTCAGGTAACCGACTCAAGGTTGACTCGGCCTTGCATCCTTCCGAGGTCGGTAAAATGAGTCCCCAGCTTGCTGGAGGTAAAGTGTAGATGCCTGGGGAAGGCAATGGCAAACCACCCCGTAAAAAAGTCTGCCATGAAAATATGATGCGACGTCACCCCCAATTCAAAAATGACTGGTGCTTGCATAGGGGACTATCTTTACCTTTAACCACACTGTAGTTCTTTCTATCTCACATTTTATCAGTTTGACCATGAGCATCCTTTAAGCCAAACTTTCTCATATTTTATTTATTTTTATTGATTTGATTTTTAGCCCGCCCTTCCCGTAGAACAGGCTCAGGGCGGGTTACATCATAAAAACAATCAACAGTAAAAAACAATTGAAGACCAATTTAAAATATATAAATAGAGACTAAAATGGCAGGTTCTGCTTCACAGCAGCCAATTATAAATATTTAAAAGAAGGTAAAAGAGCCCGTGGTGCAAAGTGGTAAAGCTGCAGTGCTGCAGTCGGAGCCCTCTTCTCATGACCTGAGTTCGATTCCAGCGGAAGCTGAGTTCAGGTAGCCGGCTCCAGGTTGACTCATGCTTCCATCCTTCCGAGGTCGGTAAAAAGCTTGCTGGGGGGAAGTGACTGGGGAAGGCAATGGCAAACCACCCCATAAAAGTCTGCCATGAAAACGTTGTGAAAGCAATGTCACCTCAGACATTGACTGGTGCTTGCATGGGAAATGACTGGTGCTTGCACAGGGGACTACCTTTACCTTTTCATAAGAAGGTAAAGGTAGTCCCCTGTACAAACACTGGGTCATTACCAACCCATAAGATGACTTCACATCACAACTTTTTCTCGGCAGACTTTTTATGGGGTGGTTTGCCATTGCCTTCCCCAGTCATCTACACTTTACCTCCAGCAAGCTGGGGACTCATTTTATGAATCTCAGAAGGATGGAAGGCTGAGTCAACCTTAGAGCTGGCTACCTGAACCCAGCTTCCTCCGGGATCGAATTTAAGTCATGAGCAGAGCTTGGACTGCAGTGCTGCAGCCTGACCACTGCGCCACGCTGCTCATAAATATGTATGCCC